>NW_027100526.1:0-41283 GCF_031753505.1 Anomalospiza imberbis | reverse complement strand
GTTTTAGGGATTCCCAAAGGGGGGGATTGGGCAATCCCAGGGCGAACCCAAGGCTGGTTTGGGGTACCTGCTGGTGACAGAGATGGGGAACCCCTGCCAGGACCGAACCTTCTCAGGGGGGTCTGGGGCGTGCTGGGAGGTCTTGTGGGAATTTTGATGTCCTGGGAGGGTTTGGGGGGTGTCTGTGTGGGGTTTTTGCGGTCTTGGGGAGTTTTTGGACGGCCCAGGGATGGTTTTGGGGTCCCGGGGAGGTCGAGGTGTCCCGGGGGGTTTGGGGGTCCCAGGAGGGTTTGGGGGTTCCTGGGCGATGCCGGTGACTGAGCTGGGACCCCGTGCCGGGTATGAACCTTCTCACTGCGCACGGGCAGCGTCAGCGTGTTCAGGGAGATCCTGGGGGGCCTGGGGGTCACCCCAAAACCCAGGGGACCCCAAATGCTCAGGGACCCCCCCAAACTCCCCTCACCGTTGGATCTGCTGCAGGCAGGGGGGCACCAGCACTCGGCCCCCACCCCCACCATCACAGGGGGCGGTGAAGAAATCTGGGGGTGCACGGACAGGTCAGGGGGACCCCCAAAGTCCTGGGGGGTCCCTGAACAACTGAAGTGTTTAAGGCTGAGAGGTCCAGCTTGTTCTGGTGCTTTCCATGAACTGACTGAACTCTTGATTTATGAACCAATGCACTAGATGTGGAATCCTCTACACTGAACTCAGAAACAAATGCCCTCTGTCAGAGCATTTTCATCTTCTAGATCACTTTCAAGATGCCCATGGGGATGTTGCAATGATTATCACACAGCTCTCCATTTCTGGCTGCAGGCTCTGCAGATTCTTTCTCTGCATTCAGTCCGGCTTGCATTCCCTGACAATTCCTGGTACCCCCTCATGGTTTCTTAGGGTAAAACAGTAACAATGAAAACCTTACCAATGGCACAACTGCCCAGCCCACAAGGAAAAGAAAGAACAAGCTGTCAAATCCTTCAAACATTTGCCCTGCTATGCTGCAAGAGTTGAGCTGCACACACGTTGTGGAAAGCCAAGAGAAACTGCAGCTGGTGGCACATCTTGTGACAGAAGCTGCACCTCGTTCTCCAGGAAAGGTTCTTGGAAAGAGCAAACAGGAGTGTGGAGAAGATTCTGGGAAAACTGAAACAGCTTTTAAGGAATGAAATGAAAATGGCAAGAAACAACTGAAGATGTTTTTCTCTGTTTTTTTTATGCTCCTCTTTTCCATCTTGGACTACTGCTCCATCCCCTTAATCCAAATAGATCTCATCTCTAAGATTCATTACTTGGCGAATTTTAGACCCTGTAAAATACCATGAGCTACACACAGTTTCACAGTTTGCCTTCCCCATTTTCGTTTTGGTTTTTTTGGGGTTTTTTTCGGGTTTTTTTTGGTTTTTTTTTGTTTTCTTTTGTTTTTTTTTTTTTTTGTTTGTTTGTTTTTTTAATCATTGCTGGAGAGGTAAGTGCAGTGCCTGGGTAAGGTACAAATTCTGCATTCAGGGAATGTGCTCCGATAGGGTTTGATCCTCAGCGGGGACAAGGCACAGCAGCGCTCAAGGGGATACCTATGCCCCTGTGCAGGAGTCCAGACTCTGGGTCTGGGCTGAACAGGGCAAAGTTCCCGTGTTTGGACAGGCTCAGGGGCTGCCCCTGGGGAGCGGGGGGCTGGGCGCGGGGGTGAGCGGGCAACGGAAAAACGGACACGGGGACAAACGGCCCCGGAGCTTCAGTTGCAGCGGCAGCAGCAGCGGCAGCAGCAGCGGCAGCAGCGGCAGCAGCGAAAGCAGATAGTCTATCGACCCCCTCGCATCTCCTCTCCCTCTCCCGCTGTCCCGCACCCTCTCCTGCTCTCCCTTTCACGGTGTCCCCTCCTCTCCCAGTCTCCCTCTCCCCTGCTGGCCTGGGCCATGTCCCCAGCCCGTCACCGGCACCGTCCCCGCCCCGGTTCCCGTCCCCGTCCCCGGCCGTCCCGCCGGGGTCTCGTCTCCGCCCGGCTCTGGGCGTGCTGGCGGTGGCGCTGCTGGGCGGGCATCAGTGCCTGGGGCGGGGGCGGCATCGCCGCCCTCTGGCTCCGCCTGACCCGAGCCCGGCCCCGGCCCCGACGTGGGCTCCAGTCCCGGCCCCGGCCCCGGCTCCTCCCGGGCCCCGCGGAGGACACACGCGGCGCGGCCGCTCCCGCCGCCCCCGCTGCGGCTTCCCCGGCCCCGAGCTCCGCCGCTCGGCACCACGGCCGCCGGCCCCGAGCCGCCGCTGTCCCGTTCCAGGGACAGAACGCCTTGGGGGGGCTGGCCCGGGGCGCTCGGGGGGTGCTCGGGGGCCGCTCCTGGCCCTGGGCCGAGCGCTGACAGCCGCGTCCCGCCCGCAGGGAAGGCGCAGCAGGGCCTGAAGGAGCGGTACCGGCTGGGTTCGCTGCTGGGCAGAGGCGGCTTCGGCAGCGTCTTCGAAGCCACGCGGCTCTCGGACGGCGCCCCGGTGAGCGGCGGGGCCGGCGGCGGGCACAAGAGGAGGGGGCGGAGGAGGAGGAGGAGGGAAGGTGAAGGAGGAAGGGAAGGAGGGGGAGGAGGAGGAGGAGGAGGGGTAGGAGGGGAAGGAGGAGGAGGAGGAGGTGGAGGAGGAGGGAAGGAGGGGGAGCATGGGGCTGGGCAGGGCAGGTGGCGAGCTCAGCCCGCTGCTGCTCTTGGCTTGCAGGTGGCCATCAAAAGGGTGCCAAGGAACCGCGTCCGGCACTGGGGCGAGCTGGTGAGTGAGCGGGGCCAGCGGCAGAAGCTGGGCGGGGATGAGCCGAGGCCCGGCAGGCTGGAAGCCACCAGGACACCTCGAGGGAGAGCAGGCGTGGGGCCAGCGCAAGGCGCAGAGCATCCCGGGCCGGGTGAGGGGTTCCCGACCCCCGGCACGGCATCAGCCCCACTGACGGCATCGCGCTCCTCCTGCAGCCCGACGGCACCAGCGCACCCCTGGAGGTCGTGCTGCTGGCCAAGGTGTCCACTGGCTTCCCCGGTGTCGTCCAGCTGCTGGAGTGGAAGGAGCTCCCCAGTGACGTCTTGATGGTGCTGGAACGCCCGGAGAGGTGCCAGGACCTGCACCATTTCATTCAGGAACGGGGGTTCCTGTCTGAGGAGTTGGCGCGGGAGCTGTTCCGCCAGGTGCTGGAGGCCGTGCGGCACTGCACCAGCTGCGGGGTCCTGCACAGAGACATCAAACCAGAGAACATCCTGGTTGACCTGGCCACCGGGCAGGCCAAACTGATTGACTTTGGCTGCGGCACCTACCTGCAAGACACAGCCTACACTCGTTTTGCAGGTGAGCCCACGCAGGGGTGTGCTCTCAGTCCCGTCATCTCATGGCCCAACACCTCACAGCCCAAGCTGGGTGTGGCAGCGGGGATTCTCCCTTTTGCTGCCCTTCATGGCACTGAGATTTCAGCTGAGTTGCTTTAGAGCAGGGCTGGGTGGGGAGCCAGCTTCCAGCCCTGCTGGCAGCCTTTGCCCACCACTCTGCCCAGGACTGGGGCTGGGGCTGGGGCAGCCAGCCTGACAAAACACCCATGGGTGGGGGTAGCAGAGAGGGGGGCCGGAACCTGTGTCCCAGCTGGTTTGGTGTGCAGGTGACAAAGGGCTTGGACTGCTCCACTCACCTGGTTTGGTTTGGATTCATAATGTTTTTGGGGAAGTGCAGGCAGGGAGGATGAGGGCATGGTTTTCCCAAGCAATGAGTGGGTTTTTTCCCGTCATGGTCGGGCCTTGACAGGACTTCTGCTGCCCTCTTCCAGCACCAGTGGCTTCTTTTCCATCCCCGAGTCTGTACACAAGTCCCAGGTGCTGGCGAGAGGGCAGCGGTCACCCCGTGTGCCACTGGGGCAGCCCCCACACACCCAGGGATGCTGGGGCCAGGCTCAGGGAGCAGCAGCGTCCCCCTGATGAACCCCATCTGTATTCCATAGGAACACGGTCATACAGCCCACCAGAATGGACCCAATTTGGCTGGTACTACGGCAAGCCAGCTACCATCTGGTCCCTGGGCATCCTGCTGCACCAGATGGTCTGCGGGGAGCACCCTTTCAGGAGGAGCCAGAACATCAGCTGGGACCATCAACTCTCGCTGCCACAACGGCTCTCTCAAGGTAGATCCTCATCTCTGGCCACGGGGGCAATACCAGTGCTGGGAGACAGCAGCAGCTCGTCAGCATCCCGCTCTGGCAGCTGCTGAGGAGGTGGCACATGTCCTGCTCTCCTGCTCTCCTCCAAAACAGGGAATTGATGGGGACGTTTAGGCCCAGCTCTGAGCACATCCAGCATGGCCTGGGCACGGGAATAGTGGGGCAAAGCCAACAGGAGCCTTCTCCAACTGACCGGCGGTTTCTGGTTTCTCTGCCCAGAGTGCCAAGATCTGATCAGGCGGTGCTTATCCATGCTGGACTTGGACAGGCCCTCTTTAGAAGAGCTGTTCTGTGATCCCTGGCTGCAGGATATTGATCTGCCCTAGAAGAAGGGAGAGAGCCACAGGCACGCTTTGATGCAAGGCCCTGGTAAGTTACAGCTCCACACATGCCTTGGCAATGAGAAGCAAAGGAACCCAGACATTTTGTCCTGCCTGTGTCACTGCCCAGGGGTCATCAGATGGGAACACGCAGCCCTTGTGCTGGAGCTCAGCTGCTCTGCCTAGCACTGGTGGCCACCATCCGAGCTGGTTTTGCTTGTCCTGGTTCCCTGACAGCTGGGGCCCTGGGCAGAACCCTGACAGCCTGGGCTCACCCCAGGGAAGGAGAAGGAGCCCCTGGAGAAGCTGTACCAGGTGGGGCTGCTGCTGCTGGGGACACGGAGGATGACATCAAGGATGACAACCTCTTCCTCCACCTGGTCACCGGCAGCTGAGGATGATGGACTTTGATTCTGGCACCTTCTCCAAAGCCAGGCTGCACAGGGAATGTGGAGATGAGTCCACACGCAGGGGGATGCTCCCAGATTTGGGCATTGCACAGCCTGGCCAGGAACCAAAGGTTCCCCCCTTTGCTGGGGCGGATGCAGCTGATCCTTCAGTCGGCTGCCAGGCTGCTTTTGGCAGGGCTGGGGGGATGGGCTGGGGTGCTGATGAAATGGGAGTGGGCTCCTGGCCCTGCCAACAGCCCCAGCACCCACCCTGCCCCGGGCTGGGGCTGGGGCAGCCAGCCCGACACAAACAAACCCCCATGGTGGGAGCAGAGGTGGGACTCCAGAACCTGTGCAAGGGGCTGCTTTGCTTTGCAGGCAAGGAAGGGCTTGGGCTGCTCCACTGCCCCTGTTTGCTTGGGATCACCGTTATTTTGGGGGGCAGTGCAGGGGGGAAGGGAGAAAGGCCTGGGCTTCCCTCACCTGTGGGTGGGTTTTTCCCTGGCATGCAGGGGTTGGGCCTTCCTCAAGCCCCTGACAGAGATAAGATTTTTCACCTTTTTTCTTGTTCCCCTTTTTGTCTGTAATCTATTTTCAATAATTTGTTGTGTGTTTTTCTAGAGGAAGCTTTCCAGGTGGGGTCCAGTCTGGATGGGGAAGTGCTTGGGAGCAGCTGTGGCGTGGATGGGCCGTGCCCTTGGAGAAGGCTGAGGACATCGTTTGGGACCAGCTTTTCTTCCAGCGTGATGTGGGTCTTGTCTGCTTGGCATGGTGGGATCAGAGCTTTGGGGAGATGGCAGCGAGCACAGGAGCATCCTGCTCTGGGCAGCTGCTGAGGGCTGGATGTGCCGTGGCTGGCTGCAGGCTGGGCACATGTCCTGCCCTCCTGCTCTGCTCCCAAAGGCAGCAGGGATGGGCAGCTCTGGGCACAGCTCTGGGCACGGCCAGCATGGCCTGGGCACCGCGGGCGGCTGGGACAAGGGGACAGGAGCCTTCAGCTGACGGGCGCTTTCTGGTTTCTCTCCTTGCAGCCGGGCTCTGCGGGTGCTGAGGCTGTTCTGGGCTCTGCCTGGGCTCTGCTGGAGCTCAGCACCGGGCCGCAATCAGCCAGAGAAGAAATGGGGTGACCTGCAGCACAGACCTGCTGGAGCATTTCAGCAACACAGCTCAAGTGTGCAGAGTGTACACCTCCAAGGACAAACATGACACCACCCAAAAATTAAACTTGTTCAATCACTTCTGAAATGAAATCAATCTGGGATGACCCCAAATGACATTTTGCAGCTTGCTCAAGCTGTAGCTCAGCCCTTCTCTGAACTGTTCTCTCCCCCACCTGCCTTTTACTTCCCAACTGCTCCCTCTTGTCCCCCAGTGAGTTCCCAGCCCATGGCAGTCTCCATCACACTGTCGCCTTCCTTGGTGCCCCTCACCATGAGGAAGGCCGAGCCCCAGGCTTAGGGACTCATCCTGTCACTGGCTGAGGAGCAGCAATGTCTCAGAGCTCCAGTGGGATTTTAGTGTCATTCAGAGCTGCTCTCCAGCCCTCAGCTCTCCTCACTGCTGAGTTCCCACTCCCTTTTCCTCGTCCTTGCAGGAGGATGAGCTCAGTGAATCCCCTTGAGCCTCCCCACTCTTCCCAGCCCACGCACCCACCTCAGTTATGCTGAAGCTGCAGCTTCTCTGTCTCCTGTGGCACACCAGTCCAGTCCCCTGTGCGGGGAGCCCCAGCCCCAGAGCACAGCACTCAGCAGTGCACTCCGGGCTGGAGCAGCTCCCTGCCAGCCCCAGCCCAGGGACCCCTCCAGCCCCGGGGCTTGGGGCACCGTCAGCACCCGCTGCTCCAGCCACCGCTTCTGCTGGCCCTGACAGCAACACCCAAAGTGGGGCTGATCCCGAGGGAGCAGCAGCAGGGCCTGGATCTGATCCCTGGATCTTCGGCTCGGCTTTGGAGCCCTGCCAGCTCCAAACATCCCCCCAAAAAAATCCCAAACTCAGGCACCCCCCAGGATATTTGGGCCGAGCTCCCCCTCCCCGGGCACCTGCGGGATGGGGGCGATGCTCCCGGGGTGCTGCGAGCTCAGGCAGCGCCAGGGCCATGCGATTCCTTCCCTCCTCTCCTCCGGCTGCTCCCTGCTGCCGCTGCGACTCTTCCTCCCTCCCTCCTCCTCCTCCCCCGCTCCCAGATCCTGAACCGTGAGGGGAAAGGAGCGAGGAAAGGGCGGAACCGTGAGGGGAAAGGAGCGAGGAAAGGGCGGAACCGTGAGGGGAAAGGGCCGGGGCCAAGGGGACGCACTGTCCTAAAAAAGCCCGGTTTGACCCAAAATCACCCAAAAGGGCATCAAATGCAGCCTACATCCACATGGTTCGGCCTGACATCAGCCAAATGGGATTAAAAGTATCCAAAGGGCTCTAAAATCCAACCAAAGGGGCTTAAAATTGCCCCAGGTGTTTTATAGCCCTCAAGAAATGGCTTAACATCACCCGTAAATCTTTCAAATGTGACTAAAATCCACCCTGAAAGTATCTGGTCCAGCCTAAAATCATCCAAAGGTATCTAAAATCACCAAAATTTCCCTGACACCAACACAAGAAGACCTAAAATCACCCTAAAAAGGCTTGGTTCAAACTAAAATTGCCCAAAGAAGCAAAAAACCCTACTTAAACGGGCCCAAAACACCCAAAAAAGGGACCTAAAATCACCCACACAGGATTAGGATTCACCCATATGGGCCCAGTTTTTCCTAAACTCACCCAAATGGGCCCCAGCCCCACCCCCATGGGCCTAAAATCACCCAAAGGGGTCTGAAATCCCCCCTAAACCCCACCAGATTCGGCCTCAAATCAGCCACAGGGGCTGAAAATCCACCCGAAAAGGCTCGGGATCCCCGCAAGGGATCTGAAGCCCACCCTAAACCTGCCCGGTTCGGCCCAAAATCCCCCAAAGGGGCCGAGCCCGAGGCCGAGCCCGGGATCGGCTCCGGGGTCGCTCCGGGACCTCCGCTCTCGCTCCGGGCAGTTTTGGCCGCGGCCCCGGACGGGCCTGGGCGGGACCGGGAGGGACCAGGGAGGGCTCGGGAGGGGTTTGGGCATCTGGGGCTTTTCTGGGCTTTGGGGAATCGTGTTGGGAGTTTACGGGGAATTGTTGGGGTTTTTGGGGAGAGTTATTGGGTTTGGAGGCAGTTGGGGGATTTTGGGGAGTTTGGATTTTGAGGGGCTTTATTGGTGCTTTGAGTGGGAAGTTGTTTTCCTGGGGGTATTTGGGGGTTAATTGAAATTTTTTGTGTTTTCTTTTGAAGTTCGGAAGGTTTTACTGGGATTTTGTGGGGATTTTGTGGGATCCTCTGGAATTATTTCTGGGGTTTATTGGGATTTTTAGGGGATTTGGAGGCATTTTATTGGAATTGTGGGGGCATTTAGTGGGATTCTTTGGGGATTTGGGTTTTTTAGGAATTTTAGTGGGGATTTGGGGGGGGTTTGTGGGTTTTTTTTGGGTGTTGCCAAGATTTCTTTGGGTCTCGTGAGGATTTTGTGGGGCTTCTTGTGGTTTTGGAGACATTTTTGGGGGGGGATTTGTGGGGTTTAATTGGGATTTTGTGAGCTTTTATTGGGATTCGAGGGTGTTCTAATGGGAATTTGTGAAATTTAATTGCGATTTCATGGGGTTTATTGGGACTTTCAGGGGTTTAAAGCAGATTTTGGTGCCTCTCGGCCCTTCCCCAAACCCTGGGACAACTCCAAAGCCCCCCAGAATTCCTCTGAAACCCCCCCAAAATCCCCCAAAAATCCCAATAAAAAACTCCTAAACACCAAATAATCCCACAAAATCCCAGTGGAACACACCAAAATTAAAAAAAAAAAAAAAAAAAAAAACTCCCAAAAATTTCAATAAACCCCCCAAGAAATAACCACCCCAAAACCCTAAAAAAATCCCCAAAATCCAAAATCATCAAATCCCACAAAACCCCCATAACCCCACAAACCCAGTAATTCTCTCCAAAATCCAATATTTCCCCCTAATCTCCCAACAAAATCCCCCAAAGCCCATAAATGCCGCCAAAATCCCCCCAAAATCCCCCCAGAGCCCCCCAGACTCACCGGGGGCCGTCCTGGATCAGGGGCCACCAGCCGGTGGAACAGGAGCCACTTCAGGGGGCCCGCGGAGCTTTTTGGGGAGGGGGCACCATGGGAGACCCCCCAAAAATGGGGGAGGGGAACCCCTGTGGTACCCCCTCCCCAGAAAGCCCCCTCCCCCGGTTCAGGAATAGCCAAACTCAAGAAAATGTAAACCAGGCTTGACTTTCCAGAAATTATTTTTGGCCGGGTTTAGCTGCATCCTCCAGGCTCAGGATCACCGGTGTATTTGCAGGTTTTGCTCTGCATCATCAGCGTGCCCAGACTCTGCTCGGTGTTTCACAAATGGAGAAGACAATGGACATTGTGCCAAGCTTCCTTGCAAACAGCAACACCTGCATCAGCATGACAGAAAAGAAGGAAAAAAAAAAAAAAAAGAAAATATTCACCGGTTAGAACAGAGCCAGTGTCCCACCATCTTCCCCTCCACTGGTATTATAGAGGCAAACCTGGGCCTAAAGCTTCCACCTCTCAGTTCCTGATGCTGTTTGACTTCAGCCTTGACTCCCCCTGATCTACCTGACTGCCGTCCAAGTGGGGCTGGGGATGCTCAGCCTGGAAAGAGGAGACACTGGGGAGGCCTCACTGCAGCTCTGCAGGACTGGAAGGGTCCCACAGGAAAGACGGGGACAGTGTTCAGCCGGGCCCGTGGCAACAGGACAAGGGGGGATGGCTTTCAACTGCAGGAGGCTGACTGAAGTTGGATCTGAGGAAGCTGCTCTTTTACACGGAGGCTGCTGAGGCACTGGCCCAGGCTGTGGATGCCCCATCCTTGGCAACAGGGCTGTGAGCAGCATGGGCTGGGGAAGATTGCTCAGCTCGGAACAAGATGCTCTTTAGATCCACTGTGATGTCACAGATGTGATGTTCCAGCAGGAACCTCCAGCGTCCAGCAAAGAGCACAACACAACCACTGGCCCTTGTGTCAGCCCACCCTGTGCCAGCCCTCGTGCCAGCTCACCCTTCACCATGCTCCCTGTCACCCTTCTCGTCACCTGCGCCCTGATGCTCCCATCAGTCCTGAAAGCTCTCTGTTGCCTGGATTTTGTCATCCGTCCCTGCAGGATGCTCACATTTGTCCTGAGGAAGGTACGGTGCCATTCCATGGAGGTGGACACCCCCCAGCTGCCCGGCTGGGCTGGAGTTCTGTGAGGATGGGGTGGGACAGGGACCCCACTCTGAGGTGTTGCTACCTCTGCAGGCTGTCACAGACAGAGAGGACGAGATGGAGGTGGACATGCAGGCTGATAGAGAGGAGGACATGGAAGTGGATGGGGAAGAGAGTGGAGACGAAGAGATGGAGGTGGACATGGAGATTGATACCGAGGAGGAGATGGAAGTGGATGGGGAAGAGAGTGGAGACGAAGAGATGGAGGTGGACATGGAGATTGATACTGAGGAGGAGATGGAAGTGGATGGAGAAGAGAGTGGAGAGGAAGAGATGGAGGTGGACATGCAGATGGATACAGAGGAGGAGATGGAAGTGGATGGAGAAGAGAGTGGAGAGGAAGAGATGGAGGTGGACATGCAGATGGATACAGAGGAGGAGATGGAAGTGGATGGAGAAGAGACTGGAGAGGAAGAGATGGAGGTAGATGTGGAAGAGGAGATGGACGTGGAAATGGAAGAGTACCTTGAGGACATGGACATTGATGAGAAAGATGAGGAAGAGGCCATGATCTTGGGATGAAGACCAATACCAGCAGCAGGACAGGCATGTGGTCCCCACAGGCAGAGCGGGTCCCCTGCTGCCAGGCTGGGACTGGGCTGGGTGGTCCCTGCTCAGGGATGTGGGACCCGGTGCCTTGGGTTCTGGTGGCCATCCCCAGCCTGTGCTGCGCTTGCTGGGCCAGCCTGGGGGCACATGGAAGAGCCCTCTCTGCCTGATTGGAGTGACTGTGCCTCTTGCTTTTCCTCAAGGACCGATGGAGATCTCGGACAGAGATGCCACCCTTTTGTACATACGTTGTAGAGTTTGTTGTTGTCTTTAGGCTATAGGTTTTAGGGCTTCTTTTTGGCTTCTGTAAATACGTTTCATAGACTTTTGTTAGATATGTTCTTGGGTATATACGATCCATAGATAGTTGTTGTTACAAATATTCTTACAATGTAAATGTGTTCTGTGTTTTCTTTGCTGTTTTTCTGAAAATAAACAAGCTTTATTTTTCACACCCCAGTTCTCTTTCCATTTGCTTCAGGCACAGGTAGCATTTGCAAAGTTGTGGTTTCCGCTTGCTCCAGGTTCCCAGGGCTGGAGGTCGGTGGGGGCGCTGGCACAGCCACAACCATGTGCTGCTACCCAAACCAGGGTAAGCTGGACCACATGGTGTCGCTTAACGAGGTTTCTATAGCAGCACACAAAAATTAGGTTCCTCAAGAACTGTTATTCCCTTTTCCTCTCGATGCCCTCGGGCTGCAGGTTGGGCACCAAAATCTGTCTTGGTTTGAAAAGACAGGTGTCTGCTAAGGAAGGCAGGAGCCTTCCTGGAAATGGAAAATGTAAACCCCCTCCGTCCAAATTATTATAATTTTGAAATTAAAAGGCTCTCAGGCAAAGATATGGGAATAGGAATAACAGTTCTTTACTAGAAAAACTTAAAAGATAACTGCAATAATACAAACAAACAAAAAAACCAAACTGCTGACAGAGTCAGAACACGACCTGACACGCTGTGGGTTAGGGTGTTGGTAGCAGCACCCCAAACCCAGCTGGGGGAGCGGAGGTTTGGGGGGAACAATTGGAAGGGGGTGGGAGAGGGGGCGCAGGGGGAGGTGGGACCCACTGAGGCTCCCCCAGGTCACCCCAGGACCCCCAGGCCCCGTCCCAGCCCCCCCAGATCTCTCCGCAGCCCCGGCTGAGGGGGGCTCAGCCCAGGAGCCGCCGTCGTTCGGGGCTCCCCCGAGGGCAGCCAACGGGAGAGCTCCCGGCTCAGAGAGGCCCCAGCAGAGGAGGGGATCTTGTCCCTCCTCGAGGGCCCTGAAGGGTCTTCAGGCCCCTCTGAAGAGGAGTTTTTCTCTTTTTAAGGATTTTTGGGGGGACCTCACCATTTCAAGGGTGTTTTTTCCTCCCCATTTTCAGGTGTTTGTGGGGCCACAGCCCCACAAGCCCCTTTTCAGGGGTGATCATGACGGCTTTAAGTGACATTTTTCTGGGGGACTCACTCCAAGCCGCTGTAGGGGATGTTTTGCCCCCCAGGGTGGATTTTTGGGGTTTAAGGGCCCCTGCTCTGGTCGGGTCCCACTCTAACTCCCCTGAAGAGGCGAACACCACTCCTGCTGATTCCGGCAGCGGAGCCCGGGGAGGGTTGGGAGTCCTGGGAGGATTTAGGGGTACCTGGGAGGGTTTGGGGGTCCCAGGAGGGTTTGGGAGTCCCGAGAGGATCTGGGGGTACCCGGGTGATGCCAATGATGGTGATGGGGACCCCGTGCTGAGTATAAACTTCCCTGAAGAATTCCTGGGGGGGTTTTGTCTATCTCCAGGGTTTTTCGGGTCCTGGTGGATTTTGGGGGGATTCCCAGGGGGGTTTTAGGGATTCCCAAAGGGGGGGATTGGGCAATCCCAGGGCGAACCCAAGGCTGGTTTGGGGTACCTGCTGGTGACAGAGATGGGGAACCCCTGCCAGGACCGAACCTTCTCAGGGGGGTCTGGGGCGTGCTGGGAGGTCTTGTGGGAATTTTGATGTCCTGGGAGGGTTTGGGGGGTGTCTGTGTGGGGTTTTTGCGGTCTTGGGGAGTTTTTGGACGGCCCAGGGATGGTTTTGGGGTCCCGGGGAGGTCGAGGTGTCCCGGGGGGTTTGGGGGTCCCAGGAGGGTTTGGGGGTTCCTGGGCGATGCCGGTGACTGAGCTGGGACCCCGTGCCGGGTATGAACCTTCTCACTGCGCACGGGCAGCGTCAGCGTGTTCAGGGAGATCCTGGGGGGCCTGGGGGTCACCCCAAAACCCAGGGGACCCCAAATGCTCAGGGACCCCCCCAAACTCCCCTCACCGTTGGATCTGCTGCAGGCAGGGGGGCACCAGCACTCGGCCCCCACCCCCACCATCACAGGGGGCTGTGGAAGAAATCTGGGGGTGCACGGACAGGTCAGGGGGACCCCCAAAGTCCTGGGGGGTCCCTGAACAACTGAAGTGTTTAAGGCTGAGAGGTCCAGCTTGTTCTGGTGCTTTCCATGAACTGACTGAACTCTTGATTTATGAACCAATGCACTAGATGTGGAATCCTCTACACTGAACTCAGAAACAAATGCCCTCTGTCAGAGCATTTTCATCTTCTAGATCACTTTCAAGATGCCCATGGGGATGTTGCAATGATTATCACACAGCTCTCCATTTCTGGCTGCAGGCTCTGCAGATTCTTTCTCTGCATTCAGTCCGGCTTGCATTCCCTGACAATTCCTGGTACCCCCTCATGGTTTCTTAGGGTAAAACAGTAACAATGAAAACCTTACCAATGGCACAACTGCCCAGCCCACAAGGAAAAGAAAGAACAAGCTGTCAAATCCTTCAAACATTTGCCCTGCTATGCTGCAAGAGTTGAGCTGCACACACGTTGTGGAAAGCCAAGAGAAAGTGCAGCTGGTGGCACATCTTGTGACAGAAGCTGCACCTCGTTCTCCAGGAAAGGTTCTTGGAAAGAGCAAACAGGAGTGTGGAGAAGATTCTGGGAAAACTGAAACAGCTTTTAAGGAATGAAATGAAAATGGCAAGAAACAACTGAAGATGTTTTTCTCTGTTTTTTTTATGCTCCTCTTTTCCATCTTGGACTACTGCTCCATCCCCTTAATCCAAATAGATCTCATCTCTAAGATTCATTACTTGGCGAATTTTAGACCCTGTAAAATACCATGAGCTACACACAGTTTCACAGTTTGCCTTCCCCATTTTCGTTTTGGTTTTTTTGGGGTTTTTTTCGGGTTTTTTTTGGTTTTTTTTTTGTTTTCTTTTGTTTTTTTTTTTTTTTTTTTGTTTGTTTTTTTAATCATTGCTGGAGAGGTAAGTGCAGTGCCTGGGTAAGGTACAAATTCTGCATTCAGGGAATGTGCTCCGATAGGGTTTGATCC
Organism: Anomalospiza imberbis; assembly: GCF_031753505.1. Classification (NCBI taxonomy): domain Eukaryota; kingdom Metazoa; phylum Chordata; class Aves; order Passeriformes; family Viduidae; genus Anomalospiza; species Anomalospiza imberbis. The sequence goes on along the minus strand of NW_027100526.1, from coordinate 27,223 downwards.
TCAGCGGGGACAAGGCACAGCAGCGCTCAAGGGGATACCTATGCCCCTGTGCAGGAGTCCAGACTCTGGGTCTGGGCTGAACAGGGCAAAGTTCCCGTGTTTGGACAGGCTCAGGGGCTGCCCCTGGGGAGCGGGGGGCTGGGCGCGGGGGTGAGCGGGCAACGGAAAAACGGACACGGGGACAAACGGCCCCGGAGCTTCAGTTGCAGCGGCAGCAGCAGCGGCAGCAGCAGCGGCAGCAGCAGCGGCAGCAGCGGCAGCAGCGAAAGCAGATAGTCTATCGACCCCCTCGCATCTCCTCTCCCTCTCCCGCTGTCCCGCACCCTCTCCTGCTCTCCCTTTCACGGTGTCCCCTCCTCTCCCAGTCTCCCTCTCCCCTGCTGGCCTGGGCCATGTCCCCAGCCCGTCACCGGCACCGTCCCCGCCCCGGTTCCCGTCCCCGTCCCCGGCCGTCCCGCCGGGGTCTCGTCTCCGCCCGGCTCTGGGCGTGCTGGCGGTGGCGCTGCTGGGCGGGCATCAGTGCCTGGGGCGGGGGCGGCATCGCCGCCCTCTGGCTCCGCCTGACCCGAGCCCGGCCCCGGCCCCGACGTGGGCTCCAGTCCCGGCCCCGGCCCCGGCTCCTCCCGGGCCCCGCGGAGGACACACGCGGCGCGGCCGCTCCCGCCGCCCCCGCTGCGGCTTCCCCGGCCCGAGCTCCGCCGCTCGGCACCGCGGCCGCCGGCCCCGAGCCGCCGCTGTCCCGTTCCAGGGACAGAACGCCTTGGGGGGGCTGGCCCGGGGCGCTCGGGGGGTGCTCGGGGGCCGCTCCTGGCCCTGGGCCGAGCGCTGACAGCCGCGTCCCGCCCGCAGGGAAGGCGCAGCAGGGCCTGAAGGAGCGGTACCGGCTGGGTTCGCTGCTGGGCAGAGGCGGCTTCGGCAGCGTCTTCGAAGCCACGCGGCTCTCGGACGGCGCCCCGGTGAGCGGCGGGGCCGGCGGCGGGCACAAGAGGAGGGGGCGGAGGAGGAGGAGGAGGAGGTGAAGGAGGAAGGGTAGGAGGGGGAGGAGGAGGAGGAGGAGGGGTAGGAGGGGAAGGAGGAGGAGGAGGAGGTGGAGGAGGAGGGAAGGAGGGGGAGCATGGGGCTGGGCAGGGCAGGTGGCGAGCTCAGCCCGCTGCTGCTCTTGGCTTGCAGGTGGCCATCAAAAGGGTGCCAAGGAACCGCGTCCGGCACTGGGGCGAGCTGGTGAGTGAGCGGGGCCAGCGGCAGAAGCTGGGCGGGGATGAGCCGAGGCCCGGCAGGCTGGAAGCCACCAGGACACCTCGAGGGAGAGCAGGCGTGGGGCCAGCGCAAGGCGCAGAGCATCCCGGGCCGGGTGAGGGGTTCCCGACCCCCGGCACGGCATCAGCCCCACTGACGGCATCGCGCTCCTCCTGCAGCCCGACGGCACCAGCGCACCCCTGGAGGTCGTGCTGCTGGCCAAGGTGTCCACTGGCTTCCCCGGTGTCGTCCAGCTGCTGGAGTGGAAGGAGCTCCCCAGTGACGTCTTGATGGTGCTGGAACGCCCGGAGAGGTGCCAGGACCTGCACCATTTCATTCAGGAACGGGGGTTCCTGTCTGAGGAGTTGGCGCGGGAGCTGTTCCGCCAGGTGCTGGAGGCCGTGCGGCACTGCACCAGCTGCGGGGTCCTGCACAGAGACATCAAACCAGAGAACATCCTGGTTGACCTGGCCACCGGGCAGGCCAAACTGATTGACTTTGGCTGCGGCACCTACCTGCAAGACACAGCCTACACTCGTTTTGCAGGTGAGCCCACGCAGGGGTGTGCTCTCAGTCCCGTCATCTCATGGCCCAACACCTCACAGCCCAAGCTGGGTCTGGCAGCGGGGATTCTCCCTTTTGCTGCCCTTCATGGCACTGAGATTTCAGCTGAGTTGCTTTAGAGCAGGGCTGGGTGGGGAGCCAGCTTCCAGCCCTGCTGGCAGCCTTTGCCCACCACTCTGCCCAGGACTGGGGCTGGGGCTGGGGCAGCCAGCCTGACAAAACACCCATGGGTGGGGGTAGCAGAGAGGGGGGCCGGAACCTGTGTCCCAGCTGGTTTGGTGTGCAGGTGACAAAGGGCTTGGACTGCTCCACTCACCTGGTTTGGTTTGGATTCATAATGTTTTTGGGGAAGTGCAGGCAGGGAGGATGAGGGCATGGTTTTCCCAAGCAATGAGTGGGTTTTTTCCCGTCATGGTCGGGCCTTGACAGGACTTCTGCTGCCCTCTTCCAGCACCAGTGGCTTCGTTTCCATCCCCGAGTCTGTACACAAGTCCCAGGTGCTGGCGAGAGGGCAGCGGTCACCCCGTGTGCCACTGGGGCAGCCCCCACACACCCAGGGATGCTGGGGCCAGGCTCAGGGAGCAGCAGCGTCCCCCTGATGAACCCCATCTGTATTCCATAGGAACACGGTCATACAGCCCACCAGAATGGACCCAATTTGGCTGGTACTACGGCAAGCCAGCTACCATCTGGTCCCTGGGCATCCTGCTGCACCAGATGGTCTGCGGGGAGCACCCTTTCAGGAGGAGCCAGAACATCAGCTGGGACCATCAACTCTCGCTGCCACAACGGCTCTCTCAAGGTAGATCCTCATCTCTGGCCACGGGGGCAATACCAGTGCTGGGAGACAGCAGCAGCTCGTCAGCATCCCGCTCTGGCAGCTGCTGAGGAGGTGGCACATGTCCTGCTCTCCTGCTCTCCTCCAAAACAGGGAATTGATGGGGACGTTTAGGCCCAGCTCTGAGCACATCCAGCATGGCCTGGGCACGGGAATAGTGGGGCAAAGCCAACAGGAGCCTTCTCCAACTGACCGGCGGTTTCTGGTTTCTCTGCCCAGAGTGCCAAGATCTGATCAGGCGGTGCTTATCCATGCTGGACTTGGACAGGCCCTCTTTAGAAGAGCTGTTCTGTGATCCCTGGCTGCAGGATATTGATCTGCCCTAGAAGAAGGGAGAGAGCCACAGGCACGCTTTGATGCAAGGCCCTGGTAAGTTACAGCTCCACACATGCCTTGGCAATGAGAAGCAAAGGAACCCAGACATTTTGTCCTGCCTGTGTCACTGCCCAGGGGTCATCAGATGGGAACACGCAGCCCTTGTGCTGGAGCTCAGCTGCTCTGCCTAGCACTGGTGGCCACCATCCGAGCTGGTTTTGCTTGTCCTGGTTCCCTGACAGCTGGGGCCCTGGGCAGAACCCTGACAGCCTGGGCTCACCCCAGGGAAGGAGAAGGAGCCCCTGGAGAAGCTGTACCAGGTGGGGCTGCTGCTGCTGGGGACACGGAGGATGACATCAAGGATGACAACCTCTTCCTCCACCTGGTCACCGGCAGCTGAGGATGATGGACTTTGATTCTGGCACCTTCTCCAAAGCCAGGCTGCACAGGGAATGTGGAGATGAGTCCACACGCAGGGGGATGCTCCCAGATTTGGGCATTGCACAGCCTGGCCAGGAACCAAAGGTTCCCCCCTTTGCTGGGGCGGATGCAGCTGATCCTTCAGTCGGCTGCCAGGCTGCTTTTGGCAGGGCTGGGGGGATGGGCTGGGGTGCTGATGAAATGGGAGTGGGCTCCTGGCCCTGCCAACAGCCCCAGCACCCACCCTGCCCCGGGCTGGGGCTGGGGCAGCCAGCCCGACACAAACAAACCCCCATGGTGGGAGCAGAGGTGGGACTCCAGAACCTGTGCAAGGGGCTGCTTTGCTTTGCAGGCAAGGAAGGGCTTGGGCTGCTCCACTGCCCCTGTTTGCTTGGGATCACCGTTATTTTGGGGGGCAGTGCAGGGGGGAAGGGAGAAAGGCCTGGGCTTCCCTCACCTGTGGGTGGGTTTTTCCCTGGCATGCAGGGGTTGGGCCTTCCTCAAGCCCCTGACAGAGATAAGATTTTTGACCTTTTTTCTTGTTCCCCTTTTTGTCTGTAATCTATTTTCAATCATTTGTTGTGTGTTTTTCTAGAGGAAGCTTTCCAGGTGGGGTCCAGTCTGGATGGGGAAGTGCTTGGGAGCAGCTGTGGCGTGGATGGGCCGTGCCCTTGGAGAAGGCTGAGGACATCGTTTGGGACCAGCTTTTCTTCCAGCGTGATGTGGGTCTTGTCTGCTTGGCATGGTGGGATCAGAGCTTTGGGGAGATGGCAGCGAGCACAGGAGCATCCTGCTCTGGGCAGCTGCTGAGGGCTGGATGTGCCGCGGCTGGCTGCAGGCTGGGCACATGTCCTGCCCTCCTGCTCTGCTCCCAAAGGCAGCAGGGATGGGCAGCTCTGGGCACAGCTCTGGGCACGGCCAGCATGGCCTGGGCACCGCGGGCGGCTGGGACAAGGGGACAGGAGCCTTCAGCTGACGGGCGCTTTCTGGTTTCTCTCCTTGCAGCCGGGCTCTGCGGGTGCTGAGGCTGTTCTGGGCTCTGCCAGGGCTCTGCTGGAGCTCAGCACCGGGCCGCAATCAGCCAGAGAAGAAATGGGGTGACCTGCAGCACAGACCTGCTGGAGCATTTCAGCAACACAGCTCAAGTGTGCAGAGTGTACACCTCCAAGGACAAACATGACACCACCCAAAAATTAAACTTGTTCAATCACTTCTGAAATGAAATCAATCTGGGATGACCCCAAATGACATTTTGCAGCTTGCTCAAGCTGTAGCTCAGCCCTTCTCTGAACTGTTCTCTCCCCCACCTGCCTTTTACTTCCCAACTGCTCCCTCTTGTCCCCCAGTGAGTTCCCAGCCCATGGCAGTCTCCATCACACTGTCGCCTTCCTTGGTGCCCCTCACCATGAGGAAGGCCGAGCCCCAGGCTTAGGGACTCATCCTGTCACTGGCTGAGGAGCAGCAATGTCTCAGAGCTCCAGTGGGATTTTAGTGTCATTCAGAGCTGCTCTCCAGCCCTCAGCTCTCCTCACTGCTGAGTTCCCACTCCCTTTTCCTCGTCCTTGCAGGAGGATGAGCTCAGTGAATCCCCTTGAGCCTCCCCACTCTTCCCAGCCCACGCACCCACCTCAGTTATGCTGAAGCTGCAGCTTCTCTGTCTCCTGTGGCACACCAGTCCAGTCCCCTGTGCGGGGAGCCCCAGCCCCAGAGCACAGCACTCAGCAGTGCACTCCGGGCTGGAGCAGCTCCCTGCCAGCCCCAGCCCAGGGACCCCTCCAGCCCCGGGGCTTGGGGCACCGTCAGCACCCGCTGCTCCAGCCACCGCTTCTGCTGGCCCTGACAGCAACACCCAAAGTGGGGCTGATCCCGAGGGAGCAGCAGCAGGGCCTGGATCTGATCCCTGGATCTTCGGCTCGGCTTTGGAGCCCTGCCAGCTCCAAACATCCCCCCAAAAAAATCCCAAACTCAGGCACCCCCCAGGATATTTGGGCCGAGCTCCCCCTCCCCGGGCACCTGCGGGATGGGGGCGATGCTCCCGGGGTGCTGCGAGCTCAGGCAGCGCCAGGGCCACGCGATTCCTTCCCTCCTCTCCTCCGGCTGCTCCCTGCTGCCGCTGCGACTCTTCCTCCCTCCCTCCTCCTCCTCCCCCGCTCCCAGATCCTGAACCGTGAGGGGAAAGGAGCGAGGAAAGGGCGGAACCGTGAGGGGAAAGGAGCGAGGAAAGGGCGGAACCGTGAGGGGAAAGGGCCGGGGCCAAGGGGACGCACTGTCCTAAAAAAGCCCGGTTTGACCCAAAATCACCCAAAAGGGCATCAAATGCAGCCTACATCCACATGGTTCGGCCTGACATCAGCCAAATGGGATTAAAAGTATCCAAAGGGCTCTAAAATCCAACCAAAGGGGCTTAAAATTGCCCCAGGTGTTTTATAGCCCTCAAGAAATGGCTTAACATCACCCGTAAATCTTTCAAATGTGACTAAAATCCACCCTGAAAGTATCTGGTCCAGCCTAAAATCATCCAAAGGTATCTAAAATCACCAAAATTTCCCTGACACCAACACAAGAAGACCTAAAATCACCCTAAAAAGGCTTGGTTCAAACTAAAATTGCCCAAAGAAGCAAAAAACCCTACTTAAACGGGCCCAAAACACCCAAAAAAGGGACCTAAAATCACCCACACAGGATTAGGATTCACCCATATGGGCCCAGTTTTTCCTAAACTCACCCAAATGGGCCCCAGCCCCACCCCCATGGGCCTAAAATCACCCAAAGGGGTCTGAAATCCCCCCTAAACCCCACCAGATTCGGCCTCAAATCAGCCACAGGGGCTGAAAATCCACCCGAAAAGGCTCGGGATCCCCGCAAGGGATCTGAAGCCCACCCTAAACCTGCCCGGTTCGGCCCAAAATCCCCCAAAGGGGCCGAGCCCGAGGCCGAGCCCGGGATCGGCTCCGGGGTCGCTCCGGGACCTCCGCTCTCGCTCCGGGCAGTTTTGGCCGCGGCCCCGGACGGGCCTGGGCGGGACCGGGAGGGACCAGGGAGGGCTCGGGAGGGGTTTGGGCATCTGGGGCTTTTCTGGGCTTTGGGGAATCGTGTTGGGAGTTTACGGGGAATTGTTGGGGTTTTTGGGGAGAGTTATTGGGTTTGGAGGCAGTTGGGGGATTTTGGGGAGTTTGGATTTTGAGGGGCTTTATTGGTGCTTTGAGTGGGAAGTTGTTTTCCTGGGGGTATTTGGGGGTTAATTGAAATTTTTTGTGTTTTCTTTTGAAGTTCGGAAGGTTTTACTGGGATTTTGTGGGGATTTTGTGGGATCCTCTGGAATTATTTCTGGGGTTTATTGGGATTTTTAGGGGATTTGGAGGCATTTTATTGGAATTGTGGGGGCATTTAGTGGGATTCTTTGGGGATTTGGGTTTTTTAGGAATTTTAGTGGGGATTTGGGGGGGGGTTGTGGGTTTTTTTGGGTGTTGCCAAGATTTCTTTGGGTCTCGTGAGGATTTTGTGGGGCTTCTTGTGGTTTTGGAGACATTTTTGGGGGGGGATTTGTGGGGTTTAATTGGGATTTTGTGAGCTTTTATTGGGATTCGAGGGTGTTCTAATGGGAATTTGTGAAATTTAATTGCGATTTCATGGGGTTTATTGGGACTTTCAGGGGTTTAAAGCAGATTTTGGTGCCTCTCGGCCCTTCCCCAAACCCTGGGACAACTCCAAAGCCCCCCAGAATTCCTCTGAAACCCCCCCAAAATCCCCCAAAAATCCCAATAAAAAACTCCTAAACACCAAATAATCCCACAAAATCCCAGTGGAACACACCAAAATTAAAAAAAAAAAAAAAAAAAAAAAACTCCCAAAAATTTCAATAAACCCCCCAAGAAATAACCACCCCAAAACCCTAAAAAAATCCCCAAAATCCAAAATCATCAAATCCCACAAAACCCCCATAACCCCACAAACCCAGTAATTCTCTCCAAAATCCAATATTTCCCCCCTAATCTCCCAACAAAATCCCCCAAAGCCCATAAATGCCGCCAAAATCCCCCCAAAATCCCCCCAGAGCCCCCAGACTCACCGGGGGCCGTCCTGGATCAGGGGGCACCAGCCGGTGGAACAGGAGCCACTTCAGGGGGCCCGCGGAGCTTTTTGGGCAGGGGGCACCATGGGAGACCCCCCAAAAACGGGGGAGGGGAACCCCTGTGGTACCCCCTCTCCAGAAAGCCCCCTCCCCCGGTTCAGGAATAGCCAAACTCAAGAAAATGTAAACCAGGCTTGACTTTCCAGAAATTATTTTTGGCCGGGTTTAGCTGCATCCTCCAGGCTCAGGATCACCGGTGTATTTGCAGGTTTTGCTCTGCATCATCAGCGTGCCCAGACCCTGCTCGGTGTTTCACAAATGGAGAAGACAATGGACATTGTGCCAAGCTTCCTTGCAAACAGCAACACCTGCATCAGCATGACAGAAAAGAAGGAAAAAAAAAAAAAAAAGAAAATATTCACCGGTTAGAACAGAGCCAGTGTCCCACCATCTTCCCCTCCACTGGTATTATAGAGGCAAACCTGGGCCTAAAGCTTCCACCTCTCAGTTCCTGATGCTGTTTGACTTCAGCCTTGACTCCCCCTGATCTACCTGACTGCTGTCCAAGTGGGGCTGGGGATGCTCAGCCTGGAAAGAGGAGACACTGGGGAGGCCGCACTGCAGCTCTGCAGGACTGGAAGGGTCCCACAGGAAAGACGGGGACAGTGTTCAGCCGGGCCCGTGGCAACAGGACAAGGGGGGATGGCTTTCAACTGCAGGAGGCTGATTGAAGTTGGATCTGAGGAAGCTGCTCTTTTACACTGAGGCTGCTGAGGCACTGGCCCAGGCTGTGGATGCCCCATCCTTGGCAACAGGGCTGTGAGCAGCATGGGCTGGGGAAGATTGCTCAGCTCGGAACAAGATGCTCTTTAGATCCACTGTGATGTCACAGATGTGATGTTCCAGCAGGAACCTCCAGCGTCCAGCAAAGAGCACAACACAACCACTGGCCCTTGTGTCAGCCCACCCTGTGCCAGCCCTTGTGTCAGCTCACCCTTCACCATGCTCCCTGTCACCCTTCTCGTCACCTGCGCCCTGATGCTCCCATCAGTCCTGAAAGCTCTCTGTTGCCTGGATTTTGTCATCCGTCCCTGCAGGATGCTCACATTTGTCCTGAGGAAGGTACGGTGCCATTCCATAGAGGTGGACACCCCCCAGCTGCCCGGCTGGGCTGGAGTTCTGTGGGGATTGGGTGGGACAGGGACCCCACTCTGAGGTGTTGCTACCTCTGCAGGCTGTCACAGACAGAGAGGACGAGATGGAGGTGGACATGCAGGCTGATAGAGAGGAGGACATGGAAGTGGATGGAGAAGAGAGTGGAGACGAAGAGATGGAGGTGGACATGGAGATTGATACCGAGGAGGAGATGGAAGTGGATGGAGAAGAGAGTGGAGACGAAGAGATGGAGGTGGACATGGAGATTGATACCGAGGAGGAGATGGAAGTGGATGGGGAAGAGAGTGGAGACGAAGAGATGGAGGTGGACATGGAGATTGATACCGAGGAGGAGATGGAAGTGGATGGAGAAGAGACTGGAGAGGAAGAGATGGAGGTGGACATGCAGATGGATACAGAGGAGGAGATGGAAGTGGATGGAGAAGAGAGTGGAGAAGAAGAGATGGAGGTAGATGTGGAAGAGGAGATGGACGTGGAAATGGAAGAGTACCTTGAGGACATGGACATTGATGAGAAAGATGAGGAAGAGGCCATGATCTTGGGATGAAGACCAATCCCAGCAGCAGGACAGGCATGTGGTCCCCACAGGCAGAGTGGGTCCCCTGCTGCCAGGCTGGGACTGGGCTGGGTGGTCCCTGCTCAGGGATGTGGGACCCGGTGCATTGGGTTCTGGTGGCCATCCCCAGCCTGTGCTGCGCTTGCTGGGCCAGCCTGGGGGCACATGGAAGAGCCCTCTCTGCCTGATTGGAGTGACTGTGCCTCTTGCTTTTCCTCAAGGACCGATGGAGATCCCGGACAGAGATGCCACCCTTTTGTACATACGTTGTAGAGTTTGTTGTTGTCTTTAGGCTATAGGTTTTAGGGCTTCTTTTTGGCTTCTGTAAATACGTTTCATAGACTTTTGTTAGATATGTTCTTGGGTATATACGTTCCATAGATAGTTGTTGTTACAAATATTCTTACAATGTAAATGTGTTCTGTGTTTTCTTTGCTGTTTTTCTGAAAATAAACAAGCTTTATTTTTCACACCCCAGTTCTCTTTCCATTTGCTAAAGGCACAGGTAGCATTTGCAAAGTTGTGGTTTCCGCTTGCTCCAGGTTCCCAGGGCTGGAGGTCGGTGGGGGCGCTGGCACAGCCACAACCATGTGCTGCTACCCAAACCAGGGTAAGCTGGACCACATGGTGTCGCTTAACGAGGTTTCTAGAGCAGCACACAAAAATTAGGTTCCTCAAGAACTGTTATTCCCTTTTCCTCTCGATGCCCTCGGGCTGCAAGTTGGGCACCAAAATCTGTCTTGGTTTGAAAAGACAGGTGTCTGCTAAGGAAGGCAGGAGCCTTCCTGGAAATGGAAAATGTAAACCCCCTCCCTCCAAATTATTATAATTTTGAAAGTAAAAGGCTCTCAGGCAAAGATATGGGAATAGGAATAACAGTTCTTTACTAGAAAAACTTAAAAGATAACTGCAATAATACAAACAAACAAAAAAACCAAACTGCTGACAGAGTCAGAACACGACCTGACACGCTGTGGGTCAGGGTGTTGGTAGCAGCACCCCAAACCCAGCTGGGGGAGCGGAGGTTTGGGGGGAACAATTGGAAGGGGGTGGGAGAGGGGGCACAGGGGGAGGTGGGACCCACTGAGGCTCCCCCAGGTCACCCCAGGACCCCCAGGCCCCGTCCCAGGCCCCCCAGTTCCCTCCGCAGCCCCGGCTGAGGGGGGCTCAGCCCAGGAGCCGCCGTCGTTCGGGGCTCCCCCGAGGGCAGCCAACGGGAGAGCTCCCGGCTCAGAGAGGCCCCAGCAGAGGAGGGGATCTTGTCCCTCCTCGAGGGCCCTGAAGGGTCTTCAGGCCCCTCTGAAGAGGAGTTTTTCTCTTTTTAAGGATTTTTGGGGGGACCTCACCATTTCAAGGGTGTTTTTTCCTCCCCATTTTCAGGTGTTTGTGGGGCCACAGCCCCACAAGCCCCTTTTCAGGGGTGATCATGACGGCTTTAAGTGACATTTTTCTGGGGGACTCACTCCAAGCCGCTGTAGGGGATGTTTTGCCCCCCAGGGTGGATTTTTGGGGTTTAAGGGCCCCCGCTCTGGTCGGGTCCCACTCTAACTCCCCTGAAGAGGCCAACACCACTCCTGCTGATTCTGGCAGCGGAGCCCGGGGAGGGTTGGGAGTCCTGGGAGGATTTAGGGGTACCTGGGAGGGTTTGGGGGTCCCAGGAGGGTTTGGGAGTCCCGAGAGGATCTGGGGGTACCCGGGTGATGCCAATGATGGTGATGGGGACCCCGTGCTGAGTATAAACTTCCCTGAAGAATTCCTGGGGGGGTTTTGTCTATCTCCAGGGTTTTTCGGGTCCTGGTGGATTTTGGGGGGATTCCCAGGGGGGTTTTAGGGATTCCCAAAGGGGGGGATTGGGCAATCCCAGGGCGAACCCAAGGCTGGTTTGGGGTACCTGCTGGTGACAGAGATGGGGAACCCCTGCCAGGACCAAACCTTCTCAGGGGGGTCTGGGGCATGCTGGGAGGTCTTGTGGGAATTTTGATGTCCTGGGAGGGTTTGGGGGGTGTCTGTGTGGGGTTTTTGCAGTCTTGGGGAGTTTTTGGACGGCCCAGGGATGGTTTTGGGGTCCCGGGGAGGTCGAGGTGTCCCGGGGGGTTTGGGGGTCCCAGGAGGGTTTGGGGGTTCCTGGGCGATGCCGGTGACTGAGCTGGGACCCCGTGCCGGGTATGAACCTTCTCACTGCGCACGGGCAGTGTCAGCGTGTTCAGGGAGATCCTGGGGGGCCCGGGGGTCACCCCAAAACCCAGGGGACCCCAAATGCTCAGGGACCCCCCCAAACTCCCCTCACCGTTGGATCTGCTGCAGGCAGGGGGGCACCAGCACTCGGCTCCCACCCCCACCATCACAGGGGGCTGTGGAAGAAATCTGGGGGTGCACGGACAGGTCGGGGGGACCCCCAAAGTCCTGGGAAAGGGTAAACACAGGGGAACTCCCAGGAATCCCCACTGGGGGCTTAGGGGAGATCCAGGAGGAGTTTGGGCGAGCTGAATTGTGTCACTATCGTCAGCAAAGAGGACTGCAAGGGTCCCCGGTGTCCCCATTCCCAGCAAAAGGTGGGAAAACCCAGGCTGGCTGGGAATAGGGGTCCCGGATGTCCTCGGTGTTGAGGAAAGGAGGGGCTGGGCGCTAGGAAAGGCAGGAATAGGGGTCCAGGGGGTCTCTGGGTGAAGGAAAAGGGGGCTCTTGGGCCTGGAGGGCCGGCATGGCCAGGAAAGGGGTGCAGGGCTCCCGGGGCCGCCAGGGGCTGCTCCCAGCAGGAGCCCAGTTGCTGCCAGTCACTCCCCATTATGATACAATTTGCCCCCAGCGCTGTCCCCGTTGTTCCCAGTGCCATCCAGTGTTTTCCCAGTTCTCCCAGTTGCCCCTAAATTAGTCCCAGTCACTCCCAGTACGATCCCTGTATGAGTCCTGTATGATCCCAGTCTCTCCCAGCAGGGCCCCAGTCACTCACCCTTGTCCCCAGCTGCCCCCAGCGTGGTCCCAGTTACCCCCAGCACATTTCCAGTGGCTCCCAGTGTGTCCCAGTCCTAGTGCTTGTTCTGGTGCTTTCCATGAACTGACTGAACTCTTGATTTATGAACCAATGCACTAGATGTGGAATCCTCTACACTGAACTCAGAAACAAATGCCCTCTGTCAGAGCATTTTCATCTTCTAGATCACTTTCAAGATGCCCATGGGGATGTTGCAATGATTATCACACAGCTCTCCATTTCTGGCTGCAGGCTCTGCAGATTCTTTCTCTGCATTCAGTCCGGCTTGCATTCCCTGACAATTCCTGGTAGCCCCTCATGGTTTCTTAGGGTAAAACAGTAACAATGAAAACCTTACCAATGGCACAACTGCCCAGCCCACAAGGAAAAGAAAGAACAAGCTGTCAAATCCTTCAAACATTTGCCCTGCAATGCTGCAAGAGTTGAGCTGCACACACGTTGTGGAAAGCCATGAGAAAGTGCAGCTGGTGGCACATCTTGTGACAGAAGCTGCACCTCGTTCTCCAGGAAAGGTTCTTGGAAAGAGCAAACAGGAGTGTGGAGAAGATTCTGGGAAAACTGAAACAGCTTTTAAGGAATGAAATGAAAATGGCAAGAAACAACTGAAGATGTTTTTCTCTGTTTTTTTTATGCTCCTCTTTTCCATCTTGAACTACTGCTCCATCCCTTTAATCCAAATAGATCTCATCTCTAAGATTCATTACTTGGCGAATTTTAGACCCTGTAAAATACCATGAGCTACACACAGTTTCACAGTTTGCCTTCCCCATTTTTGTTTTGGTTTTTTTGGGTTTTCTTTGGGTTTTTTTTTTTTTTTTTTTTTTTTTTTTTTTTGTTTTTGTTTTTTTTTTTTTTTTTGTTTTGTTTTGTTTTCTTTTGGGTTTTTTTTGGTTTTTTTTGATTTTTTAATCATTGCTGGAGAGGTAAGTGCAGGGCCTGGGTAAGGTACAAATTCTGCATTCAGGGAATGTGCTCCGATAGGGTTTGATCCTCAGCAGGGACAAGGCACAGCAGCGCTCAAGGGGATACCTATGCCCCTGTGCAGGAGTCCAGACTCTGGGTCTGGGCTGAACAGGGCAAAGTTCCCGTGTTTGGACAGGCTCAGGGGCTGCCCCTGGGGAGCGGGGGGCTGGGCGCGGGGGCGAGCGGGCAACGGAAAAACGGACACGGGGACAAACGGCCCTGGAGCTTCAGTTGCAGCGGCAGCAGCAGCGGCAGCAGCAGCGGCAGCAGCGGCAGCAGCGAAAGCAGATAGTCTATCGACCCCCTCGCATCTCCTCTCCCTCTCCCGCTGTCCCCCACCCTCTCCTGCTCTCCCTTTCACGGTGTCCCCTCCTCTCCCAGTCTCCCTCTCCCCTGCTGGCCTGGGCCATGTCCCCAGCCCGTCACCGGCCCCGTCCCCGCCCCGGTTCCCGTCCCCGTCCCCGTCCCCGGCCGTCCCGCCGGGGTCTCGCCTCCGCCCGGCTCTGGGCGTGCTGGCGGTGGCGCTGCTGGGCGGGCATCAGTGCCTGGGGCTGGGGCAGCATCGCCGCCCTCTGGCTCCGCCTGGCCCGAGCCCGGCCCCGGCCCCGACGTGGGCTCCAGTCCCGGCCCCGGCCCCGGCTCCTCCCGGGCCCCGCAGAGGACACACGCAGCGCGGCCGCTCCCGCCGCCCCCGCTGCAGCTTCCCCGGCCCGAGCTCCGCCGCTCGGCACCGCAGCCGCCGGCCCCGAGCCGCCGCTGTCCCGTTCCAGGGACAGAACGCCTCGGGGGGGCCGGCCCGGGGCGCTCGGGGGGTGCTCGGGGGCCGCTCCTGGCCCCGGGCCGAGCGCTGACAGCCGCGTCCCGCCCGCAGGGAAGGCGCAGCAGGGCCTGAAGGAGCGGTACCGGCTGGGTTCGCTGCTGGGCAGAGGCGGCTTCGGCAGCGTCTTCGCAGCCACGCGGCTCTCGGACGGCGCCCCGGTGAGCGGCGGGGCCGGCGGCGGGCACAGGAGGAGGGGGCGGAGGAGGAGGAGGAGGAGGAGGTGGAGGAGGAAGGGAAGGAGGGGGAGGAGGAGGAGAAGGAGGGGAAGAAGGAGGAGGAGGAGGTGGAGGAGGAGGGAAGGAGGGGGAGGATGGTGCTGGGCAGGGCAGGTGGCGAGCTCAACCCGCTGCTGCTCTTGGCTTGCAGGTGGCCATCAAAAGGGTGCCAAGGAACCGCGTCCGGCACTGGGGCGAGCTGGTGAGTGAGCGGGGCCAGCGGCAGAAGCTGGGCGGGGATGAGCCGAGGCCCGGCAGGCTGGAAGCCACCAGGACACCTCGAGGGAGAGCAGGCGTGGGGCCAGCGCAAGGCGCAGAGCATCCCGGGCCGGGTGAGGGGTTCCCGACCCCCGGCACGGCATCAGCCCCACTGACGGCATCGCGCTCCTCCTGCAGCCCGACGGCACCAGCGCACCCCTGGAGGTCGTGCTGCTGGCCAAGGTGTCCACTGGCTTCCCCGGTGTCGTCCAGCTGCTGGAGTGGAAGGAGCTCCCCAGTGACATCTTGATGGTGCTGGAACGCCCGGAGAGGTGCCAGGACCTGCACCATTTCATTCAGGAACGGGAGTTCCTGTCTGAGGAGTTGGCGCGGGAGCTGTTCCGCCAGGTGCTGGAGGCCGTGCGGCACTGCACCAGCTGCGGGGTCCTGCACAGAGACATCAAACCAGAGAACATCCTGGTTGACCTGGCCACCGGGCAGGCCAAACTGATTGACTTTGGCTGCGGCACCTACCTGCAAGACACAGCCTACACTCGTTTTGCAGGTGAGCCCACGCAGGGGTGTGCTCTCAGTCCCGTCATCTCATGGCCCAACACCTCACAGCCCAAGATGGGTGTGGCAGCGGGGATTCTCCCTTTTGCTGCCCTTCATGGCACTGAGATTTCAGCTGCGTTGCTTTTGAGCAGGGCTGGGTGGGGAGCCAGCTTCCAGCCCTGCTGGCAGCCTTTGCCCACCACTCTGCCCAGGACTGGGGCTGGGGCTGGGGCAGCCAGCCTGACAAAACACCCGTGGGTGGGGGTAGCAGAGAGGGGGGCCGGAACCTGTGTCCCAGCCGGTTTGGTGTGCAGGTGACAAAGGGCTTGGACTGCTCCACTCACCTGGTTTGGTTTGGATTCATAATGTTTTTGGGGCAGTGCAGGCAGGGAGGATGAGGGCATGGTTTTCCCAAGCAATGAGTGGGTTTTTTCCTGTCATGGTCGGGCCTTGACAGGACTTCTGCTGCCCTCTTCCAGCACCAGTGGCTTCTTTTCCATCCCCGAGTCTGTACACAAGTCCCAGGTGCTGGCGAGAGGGCAGCGGTCACCCCGTGTGCCACTGGGGCAGCCCCCACACACCCAGGGATGCTGGGGCCAGGCTCAGGGAGCAGCAGCGTCCCCCTGATGAACCCCATCTGTATTCCATAGGAACACGGTCATACAGCCCACCAGAATGGACCCAATTTGGCTGGTACTACGGCAAGCCAGCTACCATCTGGTCCCTGGGCATCCTGCTGCACCAGATGGTCTGCGGGGAGCACCCTTTCAGGAGGAGCCAGAACATCAGCTGGGACCATCAACTCTTGCTGCCACAACGGCTCTCTCAAGGTGGATCCTCATCTCTGGCCACGGGGGCAATACCAGTGCTGGGAGACAGCAGCAGCTCGTCAGCATCCCGCTCTGGCAGCTGCTGAGGAGGTGGCACATGTCCTGCTCTCCTGCTCTCCTCCAAAACAGGGAATTGATGGGGACGTTTAGGCCCAGCTCTGAGCACATCCAGCATGGCCTGGGCACGGGAATAGTGGGGCAAAGCCAACAGGAGCCTTCTCCAACTGATCGGCGGTTTCTGGTTTCTCTGCCCAGAGTGCCAAGATCTGATCAGGCGGTGTTTATCCATGCTGGACTTGGACAGGCCCTCTTTAGAAGAGCTGTTCTGTGATCCCTGGCTGCAGGATATTGATCTGCCCTAGAAGAAGGGAGAGAGCCACAGGCACGCTTTGATGCAAGGCCCTGGTAAGTTACAGCTCCACACATGCCTTGGCAATGAGAAGCAAAGGAACCCAGACATTTTGTCCTGCCTGTGTCACTGCCCAGGGGTCATCAGATGGGAACACGCAGCCCTTGTGCTGGAGCTCAGCTGCTCTGCCTAGCACTGGTGGCCACCATCCGAGCTGGTTTTGCTTGTCCTGGTTCCCTGACAGCTGGGGCCCTGGGCAGAACCCTGACAGCCTGGGCTCACCCCAGGGAAGGAGAAGGAGCCCCTGGAGAAGCTGTACCAGGTGGGGCTGCTGCTGCTGGGACACGGAGGATGACATCAAGGATGACAACCTCTTCCTCCACCTGGTCACCGGCAGCTGAGGATGATGGACTTTGATTCTGGCACCTTCTCCAAAGCCAGGCTCCACAGGGAATTTGCAGGTGAGTCCACACGCAGGGGGATGCTCCCAGATTTGGGCATTGCACAGCCTGGCCAGGAACCAAAGGTTCCCCCCTTTGCTGGGGCGGATGCAGCTGATCCTTCAGTCGGCTGCCAGGCTGCTTTTGGCAGGGCTGGGGGGATGGGCTGGGGTGCTGATGAAATGGGAGTGGGCTCCTGGCCCTGCCAACAGCCCCAGCACCCACCCTGCCCCAGGCTGGGGCTGGGCAGCCAGCCCGACACAAACAAACGCCCATGGTGGGAGCAGAGGTGGGACTCCAGAACCTGTGCAGGGGCTGCTTTGCTTTGCAGGCAAGGAAGGGCTTGGGCTGCTCCACTGCCCCTGTTTGCTTGGGATCACCGTTATTTTGGGGGGCAGTGCAGGGGGGAAGGGAGCAAGCCTGGGCTTCCCTCACCTGTGGGTGGGTTTTTCCCTGGCATGCAGGGGTTGGGCCTTCCTCAAGCCCCTGACAGAGATAAGATTTTTGACCTTTTTTCTTGTTCCCCTTTTTGTCTGTAATCTATTTCAATAATTTGTTGTGTGTTTTTCTAGAGGAAGCTTTCCAGGTGGGGTCCAGTCTGGATGGGGAAGTGCTTGGGAGCAGCTGTGGCGTGGATGGCCGTGCCCTTGGAGAAGGCTGAGGACATCATTTGGGACCAGCTTTTCTTCCAGCGTGATGTGGGTCTTGTCTGCTTGGCATGGTGGGATCAGAGCTTTGGGGAGATGGCAGCGAGCACAGGAGCATCCTGCTCTGGGCAGCTGCTGAGGGCTGGATGTGCCGCGGCTGGCTGCAGGCTGGGCACATGTCCTGCCCTCCTGCTCTGCTCCCAAAGGCAGCAGGGATGGGCAGCTCTGGGCACAGCTCTGGGCACGGCCAGCATGGCCTGGGCACCGCGGGCGGCTGGGACAAGGGGACAGGAGCCTTCAGCTGACGGGCGCTTTCTGGTTTCTCTCCTTGCAGCCGGGCTCTGCGGGTGCTGAGGCTGCTCTGGGCCTGCCAGGGCTCTGCTGGAGCTCAGCACCGGGCTGCAATCAGCCAAAGAAGAAATGGGGTGACCTGCAGCACAGACCTGCTGGAGCATTTCAGCAACACAGCTCAAGTGTGCAGAGTGTACACCTCCAAGGGCAAACATGACACCACCCAAAAATTAAACTTGTTCAATAACTTCTGAAATGAAATCAATCTGGGATGACCCCAAATGACATTTTGCAGCTTGCTCAAACTGTAGCTCAGCCCTTCTCTGAACTGTTCTCTCCCCCACCTGCTTTTTACTTCCCAACTGCTCCCTCTTGTCCCCCAGTGAGTTCCCAGCCCATGGCAGTCTCCATCACACTGTCGCCTTCCTTGGTGCCCCTCACCATGAGGAAGGCCGAGCCCAGGCTTAGGGACTCATCCTGTCACTGGCTGAGGAGCAGCAATGTCTCAGAGCTCCAGTGGGATTTTAGTGTCATTCAGAGCTGCTCTCCAGCCCTCAGCTCTCCTCACTGCTGAGTTCCCACTCCCTTTTCCTCGTCCTTGCAGGAGGATGAGCTCAGTGAATCCCCTTGAGCCTCCCCACTCTTCCCAGCCCACGCACCCACCTCAGTTATGCTGAAGCTGCAGCTTCTCTGTCTCCTGTGGCACACCAGTCCAGTCCCCTGTGCGGGGAGCCCCAGCCCCAGAGCACAGCACTCAGCAGTGCACTCCGGGCTGGAGCAGCTCCCTGCCAGCCCCAGCCCAGGGACCCCTCCAGCCCCGGGGCTTGGGGCACCGTCAGCACCCGCTGCTCCAGCCACCGCTTCTGCTGGCCCTGACAGCAACACCCAAAGTGGGGCTGATCCCGAGGGAGCAGCAGCAGGGCCTGGATCTGATCCCTGGATCTTCGGCTCGTCTTTGGAGCCTGCCAGCTCCAAACATCCCCCCAAAAAATCCCAAACTCAGGCATCCCCCAGGATATTTGGGCCGAGCTCCCCCTCCCCGGGCACCTGCGGGATGGGGGCAATGCTCCCGGGGTGCTGCGAGCTCAGGCAGCGCCAGGGCCATGCGATTCCTTCCCTCCTCTCCTCCGGCTGCTCCCTGCTGCCGCTGCGCCTCTTCCTCCCTCCCTCCTCCTCCTCCCCCGCTCCCAGATCCTGAACCGTGAGGGGAAAGGAGCGAGGAAAGGGCGGAACCGTGAGGGGAAAGGAGCGAGGAAAGGGCGGAACCGTGAGGGGAAAGGGCCGGGGCCAAGGGGACGCACTGTCCTAAAAAAGCCCGGTTTGACCCAAAATCACCCAAAAGGGCATCAAATGCAGCCTACATCCACATGGTTCGGCCTGACATCAACCAAATGGGATTAAAAGTATCCAAAGGGCTCTAAAATCCAACCAAAGGGGCTTAAAACTGCCCCAGGTGTTTTATAACCCTCAAGAAATGGCTTAACATCACCCGTAAATCTTTCAAATGTGACTAAAATCCAGCCTGAAAGTATCTGGTCCAGCCTAAAATCATCCAAAGGTATCTAAAATCACCAAAATGTCCTTGACACCAACACAAGAAGACCTAAAATCACCCTAAAAAGGCTTGGTTCAAACTAAAATTGCCCAAAGAAGCAAAAAACCCTACTTAAACGGGCCCAAAACACCAAAAAAAGGGACCTAAAATCACCCACACAGGATTAGGATTCACCCATATGGGCCCAGTTTTCCTAAACTCACCCAAATGGGCCCCAGCCCCACCCCCATGGGCCTAAAATCATCCAAAGGGGTCTGAAATCCCCCCTAAACCCCACCAGATTCGGCCTCAAATCAGCCACAGGGGCTGAAAATCCACCCGAAAAGGCTCGGGATCCCCGCAAGGGATCTGAAGCCCACCCTAAACCTGCCCGGTTCGGCCCAAAATCCCCAAAGGGGCCGAGCCCGAGGCCGAGCCCGGGATCGGCTCCGGGGTCGCTCCGGGACCTCCGCTCTCGCTCCGGGCAGTTTTGGCCGCGGCCCCGGACGGGCCTGGGCGGGACCGGGAGGGACCAGGAGGGCTCGGGAGGGGTTTGGGCATTTGGGGCTTTTTGGGCTTTGGGGAATTGTGTTGGGAGTTTACAGGGAATTGTTGGGGTTTTTGGGGAGAGTTATTGGGTTTGGAGGCAGTTGGGGATTTTGGGGAGTTTGGATTTTGAGGGGCTTTATTGGTGCTTTGAGTGGGAAGTTGTTTTCCTGGGGGTATTTGGGGGTTAATTGAAATTTTTTGTGTTTTCTTTTGAAGTTCGGAAGGTTTTACTGGGATTTTGTGGGGATTTTGTGGGATCCTCTGGAATTATTTCTGGGGTTTATTGGATTTTTAGGGGATTTGGAGGCATTTTATTGGAATTGTGGGGGCATTTAGTGGGATTCTTTGGGGATTTGGGTTTGTTAGGAATTTTAGTGGGGATTTGGATGGGGTTTGTGGGTTTTTTTTGGGTGTTGCCAAGATTTCTTTGGGTCTCGTGAGGTTTTTGTGGGGCTTCTTGTGGTTTTGGAGACATTTTTGGGGGGGGATTTGTGGGGTTTAATTGGGATTTTGTGAGGTTTTATTGGGATTCGAGGGTGTTCTAATGGGAATTTGTGAAATTTAATTGCAATTTCACGGGGTTTATTGGGATTTTGGTGCCTCTCAGCCCTTCCCCACACCCTGGACAACTCCAAAGCCCCCAGAATTCCTCTATAACCCTCCCAAAATCCCCCAAAATCTGAATATAAAACTCCTAAACACCAAAGAATCCACAAAATCCCAGTGGAACACACCAAAATTAAAAAAAAAAAAAAAAAAAAAAAAAAAAACCACTCCCAAAATTTTCAATAAACCCCCCAAGAAATAACCACCCCAAAACCCTAAAAAAATCCCCAAAATCCAAAATCATCAAATCCCACAAAACCCCCATAACCCCACAAACCCAGTAATTCTCTCCAAAATCCAATAATTCCCCCTAATCTCCCAACAAAATCCCCCAAAGCCCATAAATGCCGCCAAAATCCCCCCAAAATCCCCCCTGAGCCCCCCAGACTCACCGGGGGCCGTCCTGGATCAGGGGGCACCAGCCGGTGGAACAGGAGCCGCTTCAGGGGGCCCGCGGAGCTTTTTGGGGAGGGGGCACCATGGGAGACCCCCCAAAAACGGGGGAGGGGAACCCCTGTGGTACCCCCTCCCCAGGAAAAGCCCCCTCCCCCGGTTCAGGAATAGCCAAACTCAAGAAAATGTAAACCAGGCTTGACTTTCCAGAAATTATTTTTGGCCGGGTTTAGCTGCATCCTCCAGGCTCAGGATCACCGGTGTATTTGCAGGTTTTGCTCTGCATCATCAGCCTGCCCAGACTCTGCTCGGTGTTTCACAAATGGAGAAGACAATGGACATTGTGCCAAGCTTCCTTGCAAACAGCAACACCTGCATCAGCATGACAGAAAAGAAGGAAAAAAAAAAAAAAAGAAAATATTCACCGGTTAGAACAGAGCCAGTGTCCCACCATCTTCCCCTCCACTGTTATTATAGAGGCAAACCTGGGCCTAAAGCTTCCACCTCTCAGTTCCTGATGCTGTTTGACTTCAGCCTTGACTCCCCCTGATCTACCTGACTGCTGTCCAAGTGGGGCTGGGGATGCTCAGCCTGGAAAGAGGAGACACTGGGGAGGCCTCACTGCAGCTCTGCAGGACTGGAAGGGTCCCACAGGAAAGACGGGGACAGTGTTCAGCCGGGCCCGTGGCAACAGGACAAGGGGGGATGGCTTTCAACTGCAGGAGGCTGATTGAAGTTGGATCTGAGGAAGCTGCTCTTTTACACTGAGGCTGCTGAGGCACTGGCCCAGGCTGTGGATGCCCCATCCTTGGCAACAGGGCTGTGAGCAGCATGGGCTGGGGAAGATTGCTCAGCTCGGAACAAGATGCTCTTTAGATCCACTGTGATGTCACAGATGTGATGTTCCAGCAGGAACCTCCAGCGTCCAGCAAAGAGCACAACACAACCACTGGCCCTTGTGTCAGCCCACCCTGTGCCAGCCCTCGTGCCAGCTCACCCTTCACCATGCTCCCTGTCACCCTTCTCGTCACCTGCGCCCTGATACTCCCATCAGTCCTGAAAGCTCTCTGTTGCCTGGATTTTGTCATCCGTCCCTGCAGGATGCTCACATTTGTCCTGAGGAAGGTACGGTGCCATTCCATAGAGGTGGACACCCCCCAGCTGCCCGGCTGGGCTGGAGTTCTGTGGGGATGGGGGTGGGACAGGGACCCCACTCTGAGGTGTTGCTACCTCTGCAGGCTGTCACAGACAGAGAGGACGAGATGGAGGTGGACATGCAGGCTGATAGAGAGGAGGACATGGAAGTGGATGGAGAAGAGAGTGGAGACGAAGAGATGGAGGTGGACATGGAGATTGATACCGAGGAGGAGATGGAAGTGGATGGAGAAGAGAGTGGAGACGAAGAGATGGAGGTGGACATGGAGATTGATACCGAGGAGGAGATGGAAGTGGATGGGGAAGAGAGTGGAGACGAAGAGATGGAGGTGGACATGGAGATTGATACCGAGGAGGAGATGGAAGTGGATGGAGAAGAGACTGGAGAGGAAGAGATGGAGGTGGACATGCAGATGGATACAGAGGAGGAGATGGAAGTGGATGAGAAGAGAGTGGTGAAGAAGAGATGGAGGTAGATGTGGAAGAGGAGATGGACGTGGAAATGGAAGAGTACCTTGAGGACATGGACATTGATGAGAAAGATGAGGAAGAGGCCATGATCTTGGGATGAAGACCAATCCCAGCAGCAGGACAGGCATGTGGTCCCCACAGGCAGAGTGGGTCCCCTGCTGCCAGGCTGGGACTGGGCTGGGTGGTCCCTGCTCAGGGATGTGGGACCCGGTGCATTGGGTTCTGGTGGCCATCCCCAGCCTGTGCTGCGCTTGCTGGGCCAGCCTGGGGGCACATGGAAGAGCCCTCTCTGCCTGATTGGAGTGACTGTGCCTCTTGCTTTTCCTCAAGGACCGATGGAGATCCCGGACAGAGATGCCACCCTTTTGTACATACGTTGTAGAGTTTGTTGTTGTCTTTAGGCTATAGGTTTTAGGGCTTCTTTTTGGCTTCTGTAAATACGTTTCATAGACTTTTGTTAGATATGTTCTTGGGTATATACGTTCCATAGATAGTTGTTGTTACAAATATTCTTACAATGTAAATGTGTTCTGTGTTTTCTTTGCTGTTTTTCTGAAAATAAACAAGCTTTATTTTTCACACCCCAGTTCTCTTTCCATTTGCTAAGGCACAGGTAGCATTTGCAAAGTTGTGGTTTCCGCTTGCTCCAGGTTCCCAGGGCTGGAGGTCGGTGGGGGCGCTGGCACAGCCACAACCATGTGCTGCTACCCAAACCAGGGTAAGCTGGACCACATGGTGTCACTTAACGAGGTTTCTAGAGCAGCACACAAAAATTAGGTTCCTCAAGAACTGTTATTCCCTTTTCCTCTCGATGCCCTCGGGCTGCAGGTTGGGCACCAAAATCTGTCTTGGTTTGAAAAGACAGGTGTCTGCTAAGGAAGGCAGGAGCCTTCCTGGAAATGGAAAATGTAAACCCCCTCCCTCCAAATTATTATAATTTTGAAAGTAAAAGGCTCTCAGGCAAAGATATGGGAATAGGAATAACAGTTCTTTACTAGAAAAACTTAAAAGATAACTGCAATAATACAAACAAACAACAAAACCAAACTGCTGACAGAGTCAGAACACGACCTGACACGCTGTGGGTCAGGGTGTTGGTAGCAGCACCCCAAACCAGCTGGGGGAGCGGAGGTTTGGGGGGAACAATTGGAAGGGGGTGGGAGAGGGGGCACAGGGGGAGGTGGGACCCACTGAGGCTCCCCCAGGTCACCCCAGGACCCCCAGGCCCCGTCCCAGCCCCCCCAGTTCCCTCCGCAGCCCCGGCTGAGGGGGGCTCAGCCCAGGAGCCGCCGTCGTTCGGGGCTCCCCCGAGGGCAGCCAACGGGAGAGCTCCCGGCTCAGAGAGGCCCCAGCAGAGGAGGGATCTTGTCCCTCCTCGAGGGCCCTGAAGGTCTTCAGGCCCCTCTGAAGAGGAGTTTTTCTCTTTTTAAGGATTTTTGGGGGGACCTCACCATTTCAAGGGTGTTTTTTCCTCCCCATTTTCAGGTGTTTGTGGGGCCACAGCCCCACAAGCCCCTTTTCAGGGGTGATCATGACGGCTTTAAGTGACATTTTTCTGGGGGACTCACTCCAAGCCGCTGTAGGGGATGTTTTGCCCCCCAGGGTGGATTTTTGGGGTTTAAGGGCGCCCGCTCTGGTCGGGTCCCACTCTAACTCCCCTGAAGAGGCCAACACCACTCCTGCTGATTCTGGCAGCGGAGCCCGGGGAGGGTTGGGAGTCCTGGGAGGATTTAGGGGTACCTGGGAGGGTTTGGGGTCCCAGGAGGGTTTGGAGTCCCGAGAGGATCTGGGGGTACCCGGGTGATGCCAATGATGGTGATGGGACCCCGTGCTGAGTATAAACTTCCCTGAAGAATTCCTGGGGGGGTTTTGTCTATCTCCAGGGTTTTTCGGGTCCTGGTGGATTTTGGGGGGATTCCAGGGGGGTTTTAGGGATTCCCAAAGGGGGGGATTGGGCAATCCCAGGGCGAACCCAAGCTGGTTTGGGGTACCTGCTGGTGACAGAGATGGGGAACCCCTGCCAGGACCAAACCTTCTCAGGGGGGGTCTGGGGCATGCTGGGAGGTCTTGTGGGAATTTTGATGTCCTGGGAGGGTTTGGGGGGTGTCTGTGTGGGGTTTTTGCAGTCTTGGGGAGTTTTTGGACGGCCCAGGGATGGTTTTGGGGTCCCGGGGAGGTCGAGGTGTCCCGGGGGGTTTGGGGGTCCCAGGAGGGTTTGGGGGTTCCTGGGCGATGCCGGTGACTGAGCTGGGACCCCGTGCCGGGTATGAACCTTCTCACTGCGCACGGGCAGTGTCAGCGTGTTCAGGGAGATCCTGGGGGGCCCGGGGGTCACCCCAAAACCCAGGGGACCCCAAATGCTCAGGGACCCCCCCAAACTCCCCTCACCGTTGGATCTGCTGCAGGCAGGGGGGCACCAGCACTCGGCTCCCACCCCCACCATCACAGGGGGCTGTGGAAGAAATCTGGGGGTGCACGGACAGGTCGGGGGGACCCCCAAAGTCCTGGGAAAGGGTAAACACAGGGGAACTCCCAGGAATCCCCACTGGGGGCTTAGGGGAGATCCAGGAGGAGTTTGGGCGAGCTGAATTGTGTCACTATCGTCAGCAAAGAGGACTGCAAGGGTCCCCGGTGTCCCCCATTCCCAGCAAAGGTGGGAAAACCCAGGCTGGCTGGGAATAGGGTCCCGGATGTCCTCGGTGTTGAGGAAAGGAGGGGCTGGGCGCTAGGAAAGGCAGGAATAGGGGTCCAGGGGGTCTCTGGGTGAAGGAAAAGGGGGCTCTTGGGCCTGGAGGCCGGCATGGCCAGGAAAGGGGTGCAGGGCTCCCGGGCCGCCAGGGGCTGCTCCCAGCAGGAGCCCAGTTGCTGCCAGTCACTCCCCATTATGATACAATTTGCCCCCAGCGCTGTCCCCGTTGTTCCCAGTGCCATCCAGTGTTTTCCCAGTTCTCCAGTTGCCCCTAAATTAGTCCCAGTCACTCCCAGTACGATCCCTGTATGAGTCCTGTATGATCCCAGTCTCTCCCAGCAGGGCCCCAGTCACTCACCCTTGTCCCCAGCTGCCCCAGCGTGGTCCCAGTTACCCCCAGCACATTTCAGTGGCTCCCAGTGTGTCCCAGTCCTAGTGCTTGTTCTGGTGCTTTCCATGAACTGACTGAACTCTTGATTTATGAACCAATGCACTAGATGTGGAATCCTCTACACTGAACTCAGAAACAAATGCCCTCTGTCAGAGCATTTTCATCTTCTAGATCACTTTCAAGATGCCCATGGGGATGTTGCAATGATTATCACACAGCTCTCCATTTCTGGCTGCAGGCTCTGCAGATTCTTTCTCTGCATTCAGTCCGGCTTGCATTCCCTGACAATTCCTGGTAGCCCCTCATGGTTTCTTAGGGTAAAACAGTAACAATGAAAACCTTACCAATGGCACAACTGCCCAGCCCACAAGGAAAAGAAAGAACAAGCTGTCAAATCCTTCAAACATTTGCCCTGCAATGCTGCAAGAGTTGAGCTGCACACACGTTGTGGAAAGCCATGAGAAAGTGCAGCTGGTGGCACATCTTGTGACAGAAGCTGCACCTCGTTCTCCAGGAAAGGTTCTTGGAAAGAGCAAACAGGAGTGTGGAGAAGATTCTGGGAAAACTGAAACAGCTTTTAAGGAATGAAATGAAAATGGCAAGAAACAACTGAAGATGTTTTTCTCTGTTTTTTTTATGCTCCTCTTTTCCATCTTGAACTACTGCTCCATCCCCTTAATCCAAATAGATCTCATCTCTAAGATTCATTACTTGGCGAATTTTAGACCCTGTAAAATACCATGAGCTACACACAGTTTCACAGTTTGCCTTCCCCATTTTTGTTTTGTTTTCTTTTGGTTTTTTTTTTGTTTTTTTTTTGATTTTTTAATCATTGCTGGAGAGGTAAGTGCAGTGCCTGGGTAAGGTACAAATTCTGCATTCAGGGAATGTGCTCCGATAGGGTTTGATCCTCAGCAGGGACAAGGCACAGCAGCGCTCAAGGGGATACCTATGCCCCTGTGCAGGAGTCCAGACTCTGGGTCTGGGCTGAACAGGGCAAAGTTCCCGTGTTTGGACAGGCTCAGGGGCTGCCCCTGGGGAGCAGGGGGCTGGGCGCGGGGGCGAGCGGGCAACGGAAAAACGGACATGGGGACAAACGGCCCCGGAGCTTCAGTTGCAGCGGCAGCAGCAGCGGCAGCAGCAGCGGCAGCAGCGGCAGCAGCGAAAGCAGATAGTCTATCGACCCCCCTCGCACTCCTCTCCCTCTCCCGCTGTCCCCCACCCTCTCCTGCTCTCCCTTTCACGGTGTCCCCTCCTCTCCCAGTCTCCCTCTCCCCTGCTGGCCTGGGCCATGTCCCAGCCCGTCACCGGCCCGTCCCCGCCCCGGTTCCCGTCCCCGTCCCCGGCCGTCCCGCCGGGGTCTCGCCTCCGCCCGGCTCTGGGCGTGCTGGCGGTGGCGCTGCTGGGCGGGCATCAGTGCCTGGGGCTGGGGCAGCATCGCCGCCCTCTGGCTCCGCCTGGCCCGAGCCCGGCCCCGGCCCCGACGTGGCTCCAGTCCCGGCCCCGGCCCCCGGCTCCTCCCGGGCCCCGCGGAGGACACACGCGGCCGCGGCCGCTCCCGCCGCCCCCGCTGCAGCTTCCCCGGCCCGAGCTCCGCCGCTCGGCACCGCGGCCGCCGGCCCCGAGCCGCCGCTGTCCCGTTCCAGGGACAGAACGCCTCGGGGGGGCCGGCCCGGGGCGCTCGGGGGGTGCTCGGGGGCCGCTCCTGGCCCCGGGCCGAGCGCTGACAGCCGCGTCCCGCCCGCAGGGAAGGCGCAGCAGGGCCTGAAGGAGC
Source organism: Anomalospiza imberbis (assembly GCF_031753505.1). Taxonomy (NCBI): domain Eukaryota; kingdom Metazoa; phylum Chordata; class Aves; order Passeriformes; family Viduidae; genus Anomalospiza; species Anomalospiza imberbis. The sequence goes on along the minus strand of NW_027100526.1, from coordinate 184 downwards.
GGTACCGGCTGGGTTCGCTGCTGGGCAGAGGCGGCTTCGGCAGCGTCTTCGCAGCCACGCGGCTCTCGGACGGCGCCCCGGTGAGCGGCGGGGCCGGCGGCGGGCACAGGAGGAGGGGGCGGAGGAGGAGGAGGAGGAGGAGGTGGAGGAGGAAGGGAAGGAGGGGGAGGAGGAGGAGAAGGAG
>NW_027100525.1:0-41297 GCF_031753505.1 Anomalospiza imberbis | reverse complement strand
ACCCTATAAACTGACAAGAGGAACCTGGGCTGGCAACTTTTCCTTCACAGGGAAAAGGGCCAGTGTTTGTCTTCAGGAGCCTGTGACCCGGAGTGGCCGGCTGCCTCCAAAATCACCAAACGATTAAAGATATGTCCCAGACCCAACCTGCCCCCACCTCAAATTTGTGCTGCCCCGACAGTCTCAAGAGAACTCTACTAACTGACATCAGGAACCTGGTCTAGAAACTTTTCTTTCAAAGGGAAAAGGACCGGTGTTTGTCTTCAGGAACCTTTGTCCCAGAGTGGCCGGCCGCCTCCAAAATATCCAAACGATTAAAGATATGTCCCAGACCCAACCTACCCCCACCTCAAACCTGTGCTGCCCTGACAATCCCAAGGGAACCCTACAAACTGACATCAGCAACCAGGGCTGGCAACTTTTCCTTAACAGGGAATACGGCCGGTGTTTGTCTCCAAGGGCCTGTGTCCCTGAGTGGCCGGACGCCTCAAAAAAATCCAAACGATTAAAGATATTTCCCAGACCTAACCTGCCCCCACCTCCAACCTGTGCTGCCTTGACAGTCCAACGGGAACTCTACATGCAGACATCAGCAACCTGGAGCGGCAACTTTTCCTTACAGGGAAAAGGAGCGGTCTTTTTCTCGAGGAGCCTGTGGCCTTGAGTGGCCGGCTGCCTCCAAAAAATCCAAACGATTAAAGATATGTCCCAGACCTAACCTGCCCCCACCTCAAATTTGTGCTGCCTTGACAGTCCCAAGGGAACCCTATAAACTGACAAGAGGAACCTGGTCTAGCAACTTTTCCTTCAAAGGGAAAAGGGCCGGTGTTTGTCTCTCGGGTCCTGTGGCCTGGAGTGGCCGGCCGCCTCCAAAAATCCAAATGATTAAGGATATGTCCCAGACCCAACCTGCCCCCACCTCAAAACCTGTGCTTCCCTGACAGTCCCAAGGGAACCCTACCTGCTGACATCAGCAGGAACCAGGGCTGACCATATATCTTTCCAAGAAAAAATGGCCAGTGTTTGTCTGAAGGGGCCTTTGGCCTTGAGTGGCCGGACGCCTCCAAAATTCCAAACGATTAAAGATACTTCCCAGACCCAACCTGCCCCCACCTCAAACCTGTGCTTCCCTGACAGTCCCAAGGGAACCCTACAAACTGACATCAGCAACCAGGTCTGGCAACTTTTCCTTAAAGGGACAAAGGGCCGGTGTTTGTGTCCAAGGGCCTTTGGCCTTGAGTGGCCAGATGCCTCCAAAAAATCCAAACGATTAAAGATATGTCCCAGACCCATCCTGCCCCCACCTCAAACCTGTGCTTCCCGGACAGTCCCAAGGGAACCCTACACACTGACATCAGCAACCAGGGCTGGCAACTTTTCCTTAAAGGGGAAAAGGGCCGGTGTGTGTGTCCAAGGGCCTTTGGCCTTGAGTGGCCGGATGCCTCCAAAAAATCCAAATGATTAAAGATATTTCCCAGACCCAACCTGCCCCCACCTCAAACCTGTGCTTCCCGGACAGTCCCAAGGGAACCCTACAAACTGACATCAGCAACCAGGGCTAGCAACTTTTCCTTAACAGGGAAAAGGGCCGGTGTTTGTCTTCAAGGGCCTGTGTCCCTGAGTGGCCGGACGCCGCAAAAAAATCCAAACGACTAAAGATATTTCCCAGACCTAACCTGCCCCCGCCTCAATCCTGTGCTGCCTTGACAGTCCAACGGGAACTCTACATGCAGACATCAGCAACCTGGAGCGGCAACTTTTCCTTACAGGGAAAAGGAGCGGTCTTTTTCTCGAGGAGCCTGTGGCCTTTAGTGGCCGGCTGCCTCCAAAAAATCCAAACGATTAAAGATATGTCCCAGATCCAACCTGCCCCCACCTCAAACCTGTGCTGCCCCGACAGTCTCAAGAGAACTCTACTAACTGACATCAGGAACCTGGTCTAGCAACTTTTCGTTCAAAGGGAAAAGGGCCGGTGTTTGTCTTCAGGAGCCTTGGTCCCAGAGTGGCCGGCCGCCTCCAAAATCTCCAAACGATTAAAGATATGTCCCAGACCCAACCTGCCCCCACCTCAAATTTGTGCTGCCCTGACAGTCCCATGGGAACCCTACCTGCTGACATCAGGAACCTGGGTTGACCATATTTCTTTCCTAGAAAAAATTGCTCGTGTCTTCCTGCAGGGGTCTTTGTCCCTGAGTGGCCGGACGCCTCCAAAAAATCCAAACAATTAAAGATATGTCCCAGACCCAACCTGCCCCCACCTCAAACCTGTGCTGCCCTGACAGTCCAAAGGGAACCCTACAAACTGACATCAGCAACCAGGGCTGGCAACTTTTCCTTAACAGGGAATACGGCCGGTGTTTGTCTCCAAGGGCCTTTGTCCCCGAGTAGCCGGATGCCTCCAAAAAATCCAAACGATTAATGATATGTCCCAGACTTAATCTGCCCCCACCAGAAACTTGTGCTGCCCTGACAGTCCCAAAGGAACCCTATAAATTGACAAGAGGAACCTGGGCTGGCAACTTTTCCTTCACAGGGAAAAGGGCCGGTGTTTGTCTTCAGGAACCTTTGTCCCAGAGTGGCCGGCTGCCTCCAAAATCTCCAAACGATTAAAGATATGTCCCAGACCCAACCTGCCCGCACCTCAAATTTGTGCTGCCCGACAGACTCAAGAGAACTCTACTAACTGACATCAGGAATCTGGTCTAGCAACTTTTCGTTCAAAGGGAAAAGGGCTGGTGTTTGTCTTCAGGAGCCTGGGTCCCAGAGTGGCCGGCCGCCTCCAAAATATCCAAACGATTAAAGATATGTCCCAGACCCAACCTACCCCCACCACAAACTTGTGCTGCGCTGACAGTCCCAAGAGAACGCTATAAACTGACATGAGGAACCTGGGCTGGCAACTTTTCCTTCACAGGGAAAAGGGCCGGTGTTTGTCTTCAGGAGCCTGTGACCCGGAGTGGCCGGCCGCCTCCAAAATCACCAAACGATTAAAGATATGTCCCAGACCCAACCTGCCCCCACCTCAAATTTGTGCTGCCCCGACAGTCTCAAGAGAACTCTAACTGACATCAGGAACCTGGTCTAGCAACTTTTCGTTCAAAGGGAAAAGGGCCGGTGTTTGTCTTCAGGAGCCTTGGTCCCAGAGTGGCCGGCCGCCTCCAAAATATCCAAACGATTAAAGATATGTCCCAGACCCAACCTACCCCCACCTCAAACCTGTGCTGCCCTGACAGTCCCAAGAGAACCCTACAAACTGACATCAGCAACCAGGGCTGGCAACTTTTCCTTAACGGGGAATACGGCCGGTGTTTGTCTCCAAGGGCCTTTGGCCTTGAGTGGCCATATGCCTCAAAAAAATCCAAACGATTAAAGATATTTCCCAGACCCAACCTGCCCCCACCTCAAACCTGTGCTGCCCTGACAGTCCCAAGGGAACCCTACAAACTGACATCAGCAACCAGGGCTGGCAACTTTTCCTTAACAGGGAATACGGCCGGTGTTTGTCTCCAAGGGCCTTTGGCCTTGAGTGGCCGGCCGCCTCCAAAAAACCAAACGATTAAAGATATTTCCCAGACCCAACCTACCCCCACCTCAAACCTGTGCTGCCCTGACAATCCCAAGGGAACCCTACAAACTGACATCAGCAACCAGGGCTGGCAACTTTTCCTTAAAAGGGAATACGGCCGGTGTTTGTCTCCAAGGGCCTGTGTCCCTGAGTGGCCGGACGCCGCAAAAAAATCCAAACGATTAAAGATATTTCCCAGACCTAACCTGCCCCCACCTCCAACCTGTGCTGCCTTGACAGTCCAACGGGAACTCTACATGCAGACATCAGCAACCTGGAGCGGCAACTTTTCCTTACAGGGAAAAGGAGCGGTCTTTTTCTCGAGGAGCCTGTGGCCTTTAGTGGCCGGCTGCCTCCAAAAAACCAAACGATTAAAGATATGTCCCAGACCTAACCTGCCCCCACCTCAAATTTGTACTGCCCCGACAGTCTCAAGAGAACTCTACTAACTGACATCAGGAACCTGGTCTAGAAACTTTCCGTTCAAAGGGAAAAGGGCCGGTGTTTGTCTTCAGGAGCCTTGGTCCCAGAGTGGCCGGCCGCCTCCAAAATCTCCAAACGATTAAAGATATGTCCCAGATCCAACCTGCCCCCACCTCAAATTTGTGCTGCCCTGACAGTCCCAAGGGAACCCTACCTGCTGACATCAGGAACCTGGGTTGACCATATTTCTTTCCTAGAAAAAATTGCTCGTGTCTTCCTGCAGGGGTCTTTGTCCCTGAGTGGCCGGACGCCTCCAAAAAATCCAAACAATTAAAGATATGTCCCAGACCCAACCTGCCCCCACCTCAAACCTGTGCTGCCCTGACAGTCCAAAGGGAACCCTACAAACTGACATCAGCAACAAGGGCTGGCAACTTTTCCTTAACAGGGAATACGGCCGGTGTTTGTCTCCAAGGGCCTTTGTCCCCGAGTAGCCGGATGCCTCCAAAAAATCCAAACGATTAATGATATGTCCCAGACTTAATCTGCCCCCACCAGAAACTTGTGCTGCCCTGACAGTCCCAAAGGAACCCTATAAATTGACAAGAGGAACCTGGGCTGGCAACTTTTCCTTCACAGGGAAAAGGGCCGGTGTTTGTCTTCAGGAACCTTTGTCCCAGAGTGGCCGGCTGCCTCCAAAATCTCCAAACGATTAAAGATATGTCCCAGACCTAACCTGCCCGCACCTCAAATTTGTGCTGCCCGACAGACTCAAGAGAACTCTACTAACTGACATCAGGAATCTGGTCTAGCAACTTTTCGTTCAAAGGGAAAAGGGCTGGTGTTTGTCTTCAGGAGCCTGGGTCCCAGAATGGCCGGCCGCCTCCAAAATATCCAAACGATTAAAGATATGTCCCAGACCCAACCTACCCCCACCACAAACTTGTGCTGCGCTGACAGTCCCAAGAGAACGCTATAAACTGATATGAGGAACCTGGGCTGGCAACTTTTCCTTCACAGGGAAAAGGGCCGGTGTTTGTCTTCAGGAGCCTGTGACCCGGAGTGGCCGGCCGCCTCCAAAATCACCAAACGATTAAAGATATGTCCCAGACCCAACCTGCCCCCACCTCAAATTTGTGCTGCCCCGACAGTCTCAAGAGAACTCTAACTGACATCAGGAACCTGGTCTAGCAACTTTTCGTTCAAAGGGAAAAGGGCCGGTGTTTGTCTTCAGGAGCCTTGGTCCCAGAGTGGCCGGCCGCCTCCAAAATATCCAAACGATTAAAGATATGTCCCAGACCCAACCTGCCCCCACCTCAAACCTGTGCTGCCCTGACAGTCCCAAGGGAACCCTACAAACTGACATCAGCAACCAGGGCTGGCAACTTTTCCTTAACAGGGAATACGGCCGGTGTTTGTCTCCAAGGGCCTTTGGCCTTGAGTGGCCGGCCGCCTCCAAAAAACCAAACGATTAAAGATATTTCCCAGACCCAACCTACCCCCACCTCAAACCTGTGCTGCCCTGACAATCCCAAGGGAACCCTACAAACTGACATCAGCAACCAGGGCTGGCAACTTTTCCTTAAAAGGGAATACGGCCGGTGTTTGTCTCCAAGGGCCTGTGTCCCTGAGTGGCCGGACGCCGCAAAAAAATCCAAACGATTAAAGATATTTCCCAGACCTAACCTGCCCCCACCTCCAACCTGTGCTGCCTTGACAGTCCAACGGGAACTCTACATGCAGACATCAGCAACCTGGAGCGGCAACTTTTCCTTACAGGGAAAAGGAGTGGTCTTTTTCTCGAGGAGCCTGTGGCCTTTAGTGGCCGGCTGCCTCCAAAAAACCAAACGATTAAAGATATGTCCCAGACCTAACCTGCCCCCACCTCAAATTTGTGCTGCCTTGACAGTCCCAAGGGAACCCTATAAACTGACAAGAGGAACCTGGGCTGGCAACTTTTCCTTCACAGGGAAAAGGGCCGGTGTTTGTCTGAAGGGGCCTGTGGCCTGGAGTGGACGGCCGCCTCCAAAAATCCAAATGATTAAGGATATGTCCCAGACCCAACCTGCCCCCACCTCAAACCTGTGCTTCCCTGACAGTCCCAAGGGAACCCTACAAACTGACATCAGCAGGAACCAGGGCTGACCATATATCTTTCCAAGAAAAAATGGCCAGTGTTTGTCTGAAGGGGCCTTTGGCCTTGAGTTGCCGGACGCCTCCAAAATTCCAAACGATTAAAGAGATTTCCCAGACCCAACCTGCCCCCACCTCAAACCTGTGCTTCCCTGACAGTCCCAAGGGAACCCTACAAACTGACATCAGCAACCAGGTCTGGCAACTTTTCCTTTAAGGGGAAAAGGGCCGGTGTGTGTGTCCAAGAGCCTTTGGCCTTGAGTGGCCGGATGCCTCCAAAAAATCCAAACGATTAAAGATATTTCCCAGACCCAACCTGCCCCCACCTAAACCTGTGCTTCCCGGACAGTCCCAAGGGAACCCTACAAACTGACATCAGCAACCAGGGCTGGCAACTTTTCCTTAACAGGGAAAAGGGCCGGTGTTTGTCTTCAAGGGCCTGTGTCCCTGAGTGGCCGGACGCCGCAAAAAAATCCAAACGACTAAAGATATTTCCCAGACCTAACCTGCCTCCACCTCAATCCTGTGCTGCCTTGACAGTCCAACGGGAACTCTACATACAGACATCAGCAACCTGGAGCAGCAACTTTTCCTTACAGGGAAAAGGAGCGGTCTTTTTCTCGAGGAGCCTGTGGCCTTTAGTGGCCGGCTGCCTCCAAAAAATCCAAACGATTAAAGATATGTCCCAGATCCAACCTGGCCCCACCTCAAACCTGTGCTGCCCCGACAGTCTCAAGAGAACTCTACTAACTGACATCAGGAACCTGGTGTAGCAACTTTTCGTTCAAAGGGAAAAGGGCCGGTGTTTGTCTTCAGGAGCCTTGGTCCCAGAGTGGCCGGCCGCCTCCAAAATATCCAAACGATTAAAGATATGTCCCAGACCCAACCTACCCCCACCTCAAACCTGTGCTACCCTGACAGTTCCAAGGGAACCCTACAAACTGACATCAGCAACCAGGGCTGGCAACTTTCCTTCACAGGGAATACGGCTGGTGTTTGTCTCCAAGGGCCTTTGGCCTTGAGTGGCCGGCCGCCTCCAAAAAACCAAACGATTAAAGATATTTCCCAGACCCAACCTACCCCCACCTCAAACCTGTGCTGCCCTGACAATCCCAAGGGAACCCTACAAACTGACATCAGCAACCAGGGCTGGCAACTTTTCCTTAACAGGGAATACGGCCGGTGCTTGTCTCCAAGGGCCTGTGTCCCTGAGTGGCCGGACGCCGCAAAAAAATCCAAACGATTAAAGATATTTCCCAGACCTAACCTGCCCCCACCTCCAACCTGTGCTGCCTTGACAGTCCAACGGGAACTCTACATGCAGACATCAGCAACCTGGAGCGGCAACTTTTCCTTACAGGGAAAAGGAGCGGTCTTTTTCTCGAGGAGCCTGTGGCCTTTAGTGGCCGGCTGCCTCCAAAAAACCAAACGATTAAAGATATGTCCCAGACCTAACCTGCCCCCACCTCAAATTTGTGCTGCCTTGACAGTCCCAAGGGAACCCTATAAACTGACAAGAGGAACCTGGGCTGGCAACTTTTCCTTCACAGGGAAAAGGGCCGGTGTTTGTCTGAAGGGGCCTGTGGCCTGGAGTGGACGGCCGCCTCCAAAAATCCAAATGATTAAGGATATGTCCCAGACCCAACCTGCCCCCACCTCAAAACCTGTGCTTCCCTGACAGTCCCAAGGGAACCCTACAAACTGACATCAGCAGGAACCAGGGCTGACCATATATCTTTCCAAGAAAAAATGGCCAGTGTTTGTCTGAAGGGGCCTTTGGCCTAGAGTTGTCGGACGCCTCCAAAATTCCAAACGATTAAAGATATTTCCCAGACCCAACCTGCCCCCACCTCAAACCTGTGCTTCCCTGACAGTCCCAAGGGAACCCTACAAACTGACATCAGCAACCAGGGCTGGCAACTTTTCCTTAACCGGGAAAAGGGCCGGTGTTTGTGTCCAAGGGCCTTTGGCCTTGAGTGGCCGGATGCCTCCAAAAAATCCAAACGATTAAAGATATTTCCCAGACCCAACCTGCCCCCACCTCAAACCTGTGCTGTCCGGACAGTCCCAAGGCAACCCTACAAACTGACATCAGCAACCAGGGCTGGCAACTTTTCCTTAAAGGGGAAAAGGGCCGGTGTGTGTGTCCAAGGGCCTTTGGCCTTGAGTGGCCGGATGCCTCCAAAAAATCCAAACGATTAAAGATATTTCCCAGACCCAACCTGCCCCCACCTCAAACCTGTGCTTCCCGGACAGTCCCAAGGCAACCCTACAAACTGACATCAGCAACCAGGGCTGGCAACTTTTCCTTAACAGGGAAAAGGGCCGGTGTTTGTCTTCAAGGGCCTGTGTCCCTGAGTGGCCGGACGCCGCAAAAAAATCCAAACGACTAAAGATATTTCCCAGACCTAACCTGCCCCCGCCTCAATCCTGTGCTGCCTTGACAGTCCAACGGGAACTCTACATGCAGACATCAGCAACCTGGAGCGGCAACTTTTCCTTACAGGGAAAAGGAGCGGTCTTTTTCTCGAGGAGCCTGTGGCCTTTAGTGGCCGGCTGCCTCCAAAAAATCCAAACGATTAAAGATATGTCCCAGATCCAACCTGCCCCCACCTCAAACCTGTGCTGCCCCGACAGTCTCAAGAGAACTCTACTAACTGACATCAGGAACCTGGTCTAGCAACTTTTCGTTCAAAGGGAAAAGGGCCGGTGTTTGTCTTCAGGAGCCTTGGTCCCAGAGTGGCCGGCCGCCTCCAAAAATCCAAATGATTAAGGATATGTCCCAGACCCAACCTGCCCCCACCTCAAAACCTGTGCTTCCCTGACAGTCCCAAGGGAACCCTACAAACTGACATCAGCAGGAACCAGGGCTGACCATATATCTTTCCAAGAAAAAATGGCCAGTGTTTGTCTGAAGGGGCTTTTGGCCTAGAGTTGCCGGACGCCTCCAAAATTCCAAACGATTAAAGAGATTTCCCAGACCCAACCTGCCCCCACCTCAAACCTGTGCTTCCCTGACAGTCCCAAGGGAACCCTACAAACTGACATCAGCAACCATGGCTGGCAACTTTTCCTTAAAGGGGAAAAGGGCCGGTGTTTGTCTCCAAGGGCCTTTGGCCTTGAGTGGCCGGACGCCGCAAAAAAATCCAAACGATTAAAGATATTTCCCAGACCCAACCTGCCCCCACCTCAAACCTGTGCTTCCCGGACAGTCCCAAGGCAACCCTACAAACTGACATCAGCAACCAGGGCTGGCAACTTTTCCTTAAAGGGGAAAAGGGCCGGTGTGTGTGTCCAAGGGGCCTTTGGCCTTGAGTTGCCGGACGCCTCCAAAATTCCAAACGATTAAAGAGATTTCCCAGACCCAACCTGCCCCCACCTCAAACCTGTGCTTCCCTGACAGTCCCAAGGGAACCCTACAAACTGACATCAGCAACCAGGTCTGGCAACTTTTCCTTAACAGGGAATACGGCCGGTGTTTGTCTCCAAGGGCCTGTGTCCCTGAGTGGCCGGACGCCGCAAAAAAATCCAAACGATTAAAGATATTTCCCAGACCTAACCTGCCCCCACCTCCAACCTGTGCTGCCTTGACAGTCCAACGGGAACTCTACATGCAGACATCAGCAACCTGGAGCGGCAACTTTTCCTTACAGGGAAAAGGAGCGGTCTTTTTCTCGAGGAGCCTGTGGCCTTTAGTGGCCGGCTGCCTCCAAAAAACCAAACGATTAAAGATATGTCCCAGACCTAACCTGCCCCCACCTCAAATTTGTGCTGCCTTGACAGTCCCAAGGGAACCCTATAAACTGACAAGAGGAACCTGGGCTGGCAACTTTTCCTTCACAGGGAAAAGGGCCGGTGTTTGTCTGAAGGGGCCTGTGGCCTGGAGTGGCTGGCCGCCTCCAAAAATCCAAATGATTAAGGATATGTCCCAGACCCAACCTGCCCCCACCTCAAAACCTGTGCTTCCCTGACAGTCCCAAGGGAACCCTACAAACTGACATCAGCAGGAACCAGGGCTGACCATATATCTTTCCAAGAAAAAATGGCCAGTGTTTGTCTGAAGGGGCCTTTGGCCTAGAGTTGCCGGACGCCTCCAAAATTCCAAACGATTAAAGATATTTCCCAGACCCAACCTGCCCCCACCTCAAACCTGTGCTTCCCGGACAGTCCCAAGGGAACCCTACAAACTGACATCAGCAACCAGGTCTGGCAACTTTTCCTTTAAGGGGAAAAGGGCCGGTGTTTGTCTTCAAGGGCCTGTGTCCCTGAGTGGCCGGACGCCGCAAAAAAATCCAAACGACTAAAGATATTTCCCAGACCTAACCTGCCCCCGCCTCAATCCTGTGCTGCCTTGACAGTCCAACGGGAACTCTACATGCAGACATCAGCAACCTGGAGCGGCAACTTTTCCTTACAGGGAAAAGGAGCGGTCTTTTTCTCGAGGAGCCTGTGGCCTTTAGTGGCCGGCTGCCTCCAAAAAATCCAAACGATTAAAGATATGTCCCAGATCCAACCTGCCCCCACCTCAAACCTGTGCTGCCCCGACAGTCTCAAGAGAACTCTACTAACTGACATCAGGAACCTGGTCTAGCAACTTTTCGTTCAAAGGGAAAAGGGCCGGTGTTTGTCTTCAGGAGCCTTGGTCCCAGAGTGGCCGGCCGCCTCCAAAATATCCAAACGATTAAAGATATGTCCCAGACCCAACCTACCCCCACCTCAAACCTGTGCTGCCCTGACAGTCCCAAGGGAACCCTACAAACTGACATCAGCAACCAGGGCTGGCAACTTTTCCTTCACAGGGAATACGGCCGGTGTTTGTCTCCAAGGGCCTTTGGCCTTGAGTGGCCGGCCGCCTCCAAAAAACCAAACGATTAAAGATATTTCCCAGACCCAACCTACCCCCACCTCAAACCTGTGCTGCCCTGACAATCCCAAGGGAACCCTACAAACTGACATCAGCAACCAGGGCTGGCAACTTTTCCTTCACAGGGAATACGGCCGGTGTTTGTCTCCAAGGGCCTGTGTCCCTGAGTGGCCGGACGCCGCAAAAAAATCCAAACGATTAAAGATATTTCCCAGACCTAACCTGCCCCCACCTCCAACCTGTGCTGCCTTGACAGTCCAACGGGAACTCTACATGCAGACATCAGCAACCTGGAGCGGCAACTTTTCCTTACAGGGAAAAGGAGCGGTCTTTTTCTCGAGGAGCCTGTGGCCTTTAGTGGCCGGCTGCCTCCAAAAAACCAAACGATTAAAGATATGTCCCAGACCTAACCTGCCCCCACCTCAAATTTGTGCTGCCTTGACAGTCCCAAGGGAACCCTATAAACTGACAAGAGGAACCTGGGCTGGCAACTTTTCCTTCACAGGGAAAAGGGCCGGTGTTTGTCTGAAGGGGCCTGTGGCCTGGAGTGGACGGCCGCCTCCAAAAATCCAAATGATTAAGGATATGTCCCCAGACCCAACCTGCCCCCACCTCAAAACCTGTGCTTCCCTGACAGTCCCAAGGGAACCCTACAAACTGACATCAGCAGGAACCAGGGCTGACCATATATCTTTCCAAGAAAAAATGGCCAGTGTTTGTCTGAAGGGGCCTTTGGCCTAGAGTTGCCGGACGCCTCCAAAATTCCAAACGATTAAAGAGATTTCCCAGACCCAACCTGCCCCCACCTCAAACCTGTGCTTCCCTGACAGTCCCAAGGGAACCCTACAAACTGACATCAGCAGGAACCAGGGCTGACCATATATCTTTCCAAGAAAAAATGGCCAGTGTTTGTCTGAAGGGGCTTTTGGCCTAGAGTTGCCGGACGCCTCCAAAATTCCAAACGATTAAAGAGATTTCCCAGACCCAACCTGCCCCCACCTCAAACCTGTGCTTCCCTGACAGTCCCAAGGGAACCCTACAAACTGACATCAGCAACCATGGCTGGCAACTTTTCCTTAAAGGGGAAAAGGGCCGGTGTGTGTGTCCAAGGGCCTTTGGCCTTGAGTGGCCGGATGCCTCCAAAAAATCCAAACGATTAAAGATATTTCCCAGACCCAACCTGCCCCCACCTAAACCTGTGCTTCCCGGACAGTCCCAAGGGAACCCTACAAACTGACATCAGCAACCAGGGCTGGCAACTTTTCCTTAACAGGGAAAAGGGCCGGTGTTTGTCTTCAAGGGCCTGTGTCCCTGAGTGGCCGGACGCCGCAAAAAAATCCAAACGACTAAAGATATTTCCCAGACCTAACCTGCCCCCGCCTCAATCCTGTGCTGCCTTGACAGTCCAACGGGAACTCTACATGCAGACATCAGCAACCTGGAGCGGCAACTTTTCCTTACAGGGAAAAGGAGCGGTCTTTTTCTCGAGGAGCCTGTGGCCTTTAGTGGCCGGCTGCCTCCATAAAATCCAAACGATTAAAGATATGTCCCAGATCCAACCTGCCCCCACCTCAAACCTGTGCTGCCCCGACAGTCTCAAGAGAACTCTACTAACTGACATCAGGAACCTGGTCTAGCAACTTTTCGTTCAAAGGGAAAAGGGCCGGTGTTTGTCTTCAGGAGCCTTGGTCCCAGAGTGGCCGGCCGCCTCCAAAATATCCAAACGATTAAAGATATGTCCCAGACCCAACCTACCCCCACCTCAAACCTGTGCTGCCCTGACAGTCCCAAGGGAACCCTACAAACTGACATCAGCAACCAGGGCTGGCAACTTTTCCTTAAAAGGGAATACGGCCGGTGTTTGTCTCCAAGGGCCTGTGTCCCTGAGTGGCCGGCCGCCGCAAAAAAAATCCAAACGATTAAAGATATTTCCCAGACCTAACCTGCCCCCACCTCCAACCTGTGCTGCCTTGACAGTCCAACGGGAACTCTACATGCAGACATCAGCAACCTGGAGCGGCAACTTTTCCTTACAGGGAAAAGGAGCGGTCTTTTTCTCGAGGAGCCTGTGGCCTTTAGTGGCCGGCTGCCTCCAAAAAATCCAAACGATTAAAGATATGTCCCAGACCTAACCTGCCCCCACCTCAAATTTGTACTGCCCCGACAGTCTCAAGAGAACTCTACTAACTGACATCAGGAACCTGGTCTAGAAACTTTCCGTTCAAAGGGAAAAGGGCCGGTGTTTGTCTTCAGGAGCCTTGGTCCCAGAGTGGCCGGCCGCCTCCAAAATCTCCAAACGATTAAAGATATGTCCCAGACCCAACCTACCCCCACCTCAAACCTGTGCTGCCCTGACAATCCCAAGGGAACCCTACAAACTGACATCAGCAACCAGGGCTGGCAACTTTTCCTTAAAAGGGAATACGGCCGGTGTTTGTCTCCAAGGGCCTGTGTCCCTGAGTGGCCGGCCGCCGCAAAAAAATCCAAACGATTAAAGATATTTCCCAGACCTAACCTGCCCCCACCTCCAACCTGTGCTGCCTTGACAGTCCAACGGGAACTCTACATGCAGACATCAGCAACCTGGAGCGGCAACTTTTCCTTACAGGGAAAAGGAGCGGTCTTTTTCTCGAGGAGCCTGTGGCCTTTAGTGGCCGGCTGCCTCCAAAAAACCAAACGATTAAAGATATGTCCCAGACCTAACCTGCCCCAACCTCAACTTTGTGCTGCCTTGACAGTCCCAAGGGAACCCTATAAACTGACAAGAGGAACCTGGGCTGGCAACTTTTCCTTCACAGGGAAAAGGGCCGGTGTTTGTCTGAAGGGGCCTGTGGCCTGGAGTGGACGGCCGCCTCCAAAAATCCAAATGATTAAGGATATGTCCCAGACCTAACCTGCCCCCACCTCAAATTTGTGCTGCCTTGACCGTCCCAAGGGAACCCTATAAACTGACAAGAGGAACCTGGGCTGGCAACTTTTCCTTCACAGGGAAAAGGGCCGGTGTTTGTCTGAAGGGGCCTGTGGCCTGGAGTGGACGGCCGCCTCCAAAAATCCAAATGATTAAGGATATGTCCCAGACCCAACCTGCCCCCACCTCAAAACCTGTGCTTCCCTGACAGTCCCAAGGGAACCCTACAAACTGACATCAGCAGGAACCAGGGCTGACCATATATCTTTCCAAGAAAAAATGGCCAGTGTTTGTCTGAAGGGGCCTTTGGCCTTGAGTTGCCGGACGCCTCCAAAATTCCAAACGATTAAAGATATTTCCCAGACCCAACCTGCCCCCACCTCAAACCTGTGCTTCCCGGACAGTCCCAAGGGAACCCTACAAACTGACATCAGCAACCAGGGCTGGCAACTTTTCCTTAACAGGGAAAAGGGCCGGTGTTTGTCTTCAAGGGCCTGTGTCCCTGAGTGGCCGGACGCCGCAAAAAAATCCAAACGACTAAAGATATTTCCCAGACCTAACCTGCCCCCGCCTCAATCCTGTGCTGCCTTGACAGTCCAACGGGAACTCTACATGCAGACATCAGCAACCTGGAGCGGCAACTTTTCCTTACAGGGAAAAGGAGCGGTCTTTTTCTCGAGGAGCCTGTGGCCTTTAGTGGCCGGCTGCCTCCAAAAAATCCAAACGATTAAAGATATGTCCCAGATCCAACCTGCCCCCACCTCAAACCTGTGCTGCCCCGACAGTCTCAAGAGAACTCTACTAACTGACATCAGGAACCTGGTCTAGCAACTTTTCGTTCAAAGGGAAAAGGGCCGGTGTTTGTCTTCAGGAGCCTTGGTCCCAGAGTGGCCGGCCGCCTCCAAAATATCCAAACAACTAAAGATATGTCCCAGACCCAACCTACCCCCACCTCAAACCTGTGCTGCCCTGACAGTCCCAAGGGAACCCTACAAACTGACATCAGCAACCAGGGCTGGCAACTTTTCCTTCACAGGGAATACGGCCGGTGTTTGTCTCCAAGGGCCTTTGGCCTTGAGTGGCCGGCCGCCTCCAAAAATCCAAACGATTAAAGATATTTCCCAGACCCAACCTACCCCCACCTCAAACCTGTGCTGCCCTGACAATCCCAAGGGAACCCTACAAACTGACATCAGCAACCAGGGCTGGCAACTTTTCCTTAACAGGGAATACGGCCGGTGTTTGTCTCCAAGGGCCTGTGTCCCTGAGTGGCCGGACGCCGCAAAAAAATCCAAACGATTAAAGATATTTCCCAGACCTAACCTGCCCCCACCTCCAACCTGTGCTGCCTTGACAGTCCAACGGGAACTCTACATGCAGACATCAGCAACCTGGAGCGGCAACTTTTCCTTACAGGGAAAAGGAGCGGTCTTTTTCTCGAGGAGCCTGTGGCCTTTAGTGGCCGGCTGCCTCCAAAAAACCAAACGATTAAAGATATGTCCCAGACCTAACCTGCCCCCACCTCAAATTTGTGCTGCCTTGACAGTCCCAAGGGAACCCTATAAACTGACAAGAGGAACCTGGGCTGGCAACTTTTCCTTCACAGGGAAAAGGGCCGGTGTTTGTCTGAAGGGGCCTGTGGCCTGGAGTGGATGGCCGCCTCCAAAAATCCAAATGATTAAGGATATGTCCCAGACCCAACCTGCCCCCACCTCAAAACCTGTGCTTCCCTGACAGTCCCAAGGGAACCCTACAAACTGACATCAGCAGGAACCAGGGCTGACCATATATCTTTCCAAGAAAAAATGGCCAGTGTTTGTCTGAAGGGGCCTTTGGCCTAGAGTTGCCGGACGCCTCCAAAATTCCAAACGATTAAAGATATTTCCCAGACCCAACCTGCCCCCACCTCAAACCTGTGCTTCCCTGACAGTCCCAAGGGAACCCTACAAACTGACATCAGCAACCAGGTCTGGCAACTTTTCCTTAACAGGGAAAAGGGCCGGTGTTTGTGTCCAAGGGCCTTTGGCCTTGAGTGGCCGGATGCCTCCAAAAAATCCAAACGATTAAAGATATTTCCCAGACCCAACCTGCCCCCACCTCAAACCTGTGCTTCCCGGACAGTCCCAAGGGAACCCTACAAACTGACATCAGCAACCAGGGCTGGCAACTTTTCCTTAACAGGGAAAAGGGCCGGTGTTTGTCTTCAAGGGCCTGTGTCCCTGAGTGGCCGGACGCCGCAAAAAAATCCAAACGACTAAAGATATTTCCCAGACCTAACCTGCCCCCGCCTCAATCCTGTGCTGCCTTGACAGTCCAACGGGAACTCTACATGAAGACATCAGCAACCTGGAGCGGCAACTTTTCCTTACAGGGAAAAAAAGCGGTCTTTTTCTCGAGGAGCCTGTGGCCTTTAGTGGCCGGCTGCCTCCAAAAAATCCAAACGATTAAAGATATGTCCCAGATCCAACCTGCCCCCACCTCAAACCTGTGCTGCCCCGACAGTCTCAAGAGAACTCTACTAACTGACATCAGGAACCTGGTCTAGCAACTTTTCGTTCAAAGGGAAAAGGGCCGGTGTTTGTCTTCAGGAGCCTTGGTCCCAGAGTGGCCGGCCGCCTCCAAAATATCCAAACGATTAAAGATATGTCCCAGACCCAACCTACCCCCACCTCAAACCTGTGCTGCCCTGACAGTCCCAAGGGAACCCTACAAACTGACATCAGCAACCAGGGCTGGCAACTTTTCCTTAAAAGGGAATACGGCCGGTGTTTGTCTCCAAGGGCCTGTGTCCCTGAGTGGCCGGACGCCGCAAAAAAATCCAAACGATTAAAGATATTTCCCAGACCTAACCTGCCCCCACCTCCAACCTGTGCTGCCTTGACAGTCCAACGGGAACTCTACATGCAGACATCAGCAACCTGGAGCGGCAACTTTTCCTTACATGGAAAAGGAGCGGTCTTTTTCTCGAGGAGCCTGTGGCCTTTAGTGGCCGGCTGCCTCCAAAAAACCAAACGATTAAAGATATGTCCCAGACCTAACCTGCCCCCACCTCAAATTTGTGCTGCCTTGACAGTCCCAAGGGAACCCTATAAACTGACAAGAGGAACCTGGGCTGGCAACTTTTCCTTCACAGGGAAAAGGGCCGGTGTTTGTCTGAAGGGGCCTGTGGCCTGGAGTGGACGGCCGCCTCCAAAAATCCAAATGATTAAGGATATGTCCCAGACCCAACCTGCCCCCACCTCAAACCTGTGCTGCCCTGACAGTCCCAAGGGAACCCTACAAACTGACATCAGCAGGAACCAGGGCTGACCATATATCTTTCCAAGAAAAAATGGCCAGTGTTTGTCTGAAGGGGCCTTTGGCCTAGAGTTGCCGGACGCCTCCAAAATTCCAAACGATTAAAGAGATTTCCCAGACCCAACCTGCCCCCACCTCAAACCTGTGCTTCCCTGACAGTCCCAAGGGAACCCTACAAACTGACATCAGCAACCATGGCTGGCAACTTTTCCTTAAAGGGGAAAAGGGCCGGTGTGTGTGTCCAAGGGCCTTTGGCCTTGAGTGGCCGGATGCCTCCAAAAAATCCAAACGATTAAAGATATTTCCCAGACCCAACCTGCCCCCACCTAAACCTGTGCTTCCCGGACAGTCCCAAGGGAACCCTACAAACTGACATCAGCAACCAGGGCTGGCAACTTTTCCTTAACAGGGAAAAGGGCCGGTGTTTGTCTTCAAGGGCCTGTGTCCCTGAGTGGCCGGACGCCGCAAAAAAATCCAAACGACTAAAGATATTTCCCAGACCTAACCTGCCCCCGCCTCAATCCTGTGCTGCCTTGACAGTCCAACGGGAACTCTACATGCAGACATCAGCAACCTGGAGCGGCAACTTTTCCTTACAGGGAAAAGGAGCGGTCTTTTTCTCGAGGAGCCTGTGGCCTTTAGTGGCCGGCTGCCTCCAAAAAATCCAAACGATTAAAGATATGTCCCAGATCCAACCTGCCCCCACCTCAAACCTGTGCTGCCCCGACAGTCTCAAGAGAACTCTACTAACTGACATCAGGAACCTGGTCTAGCAACTTTTCGTTCAAAGGGAAAAGGGCCGGTGTTTGTCTTCAGGAGCCTTGGTCCCAGAGTGGCCGGCCGCCTCCAAAATATCCAAACGATTAAAGATATGTCCCAGACCCAACCTACCCCCACCTCAAACCTGTGCTGCCCTGACAGTCCCAAGGGAACCCTACAAACTGACATCAGCAACCAGGGCTGGCAACTTTTCCTTAAAAGGGAATACGGCCGGTGTTTGTCTCCAAGGGCCTGTGTCCCTGAGTGGCCGGCCGCCGCAAAAAAATCCAAACGATTAAAGATATTTCCCAGACCTAACCTGCCCCCACCTCCAACCTGTGCTGCCTTGACAGTCCAACGGGAACTCTACATGCAGACATCAGCAACCTGGAGCGGCAACTTTTCCTTACAGGGAAAAGGAGCGGTCTTTTTCTCGAGGAGCCTGTGGCCTTTAGTGGCCGGCTGCCTCCAAAAAACCAAACGATTAAAGATATGTCCCAGACCTAACCTGCCCCCACCTCAAATTTGTACTGCCCCGACAGTCTCAAGAGAACTCTACTAACTGACATCAGGAACCTGGTCTAGAAACTTTCCGTTCAAAGGGAAAAGGGCCGGTGTTTGTCTTCAGGAGCCTTGGTCCCAGAGTGGCCGGCCGCCTCCAAAATCTCCAAACGATTAAAGATATGTCCCAGACCCAACCTACCCCCACCTCAAACCTGTGCTGCCCTGACAATCCCAAGGGAACCCTACAAACTGACATCAGCAACCAGGGCTGGCAACTTTTCCTTAAAAGGGAATACGGCCGGTGTTTGTCTCCAAGGGCCTGTGTCCCTGAGTGGCCGGACGCCGCAAAAAAATCCAAACGATTAAAGATATTTCCCAGACCTAACCTGCCCCCACCTCCAACCTGTGCTGCCTTGACAGTCCAACGGGAACTCTACATGCAGACATCAGCAACCTGGAGCGGCAACTTTTCCTTACAGGGAAAAGGAGCGGTCTTTTTCTCGAGGAGCCTGTGGCCTTTAGTGGCCGGCTGCCTCCAAAAAACCAAACGATTAAAGATATGTCCCAGACCTAACCTGCCCCAACCTCAACTTTGTGCTGCCTTGACAGTCCCAAGGGAACCCTATAAACTGACAAGAGGAACCTGGGCTGGCAACTTTTCCTTCACAGGGAAAAGGGCCGGTGTTTGTCTGAAGGGGCCTGTGGCCTGGAGTGGACGGCCGCCTCCAAAAATCCAAATGATTAAGGATATGTCCCAGACCTAACCTGCCCCCACCTCAAATTTGTGCTGCCTTGACCGTCCCAAGGGAACCCTATAAACTGACAAGAGGAACCTGGGCTGGCAACTTTTCCTTCACAGGGAAAAGGGCCGGTGTTTGTCTGAAGGGGCCTGTGGCCTGGAGTGGACGGCCGCCTCCAAAAATCCAAATGATTAAGGATATGTCCCAGACCCAACCTGCCCCCACCTCAAAACCTGTGCTTCCCTGACAGTCCCAAGGGAACCCTACAAACTGACATCAGCAGGAACCAGGGCTGACCATATATCTTTCCAAGAAAAAATGGCCAGTGTTTGTCTGAAGGGGCCTTTGGCCTTGAGTTGCCGGACGCCTCCAAAATTCCAAACGATTAAAGATATTTCCCAGACCCAACCTGCCCCCACCTCAAACCTGTGCTTCCCGGACAGTCCCAAGGGAACCCTACAAACTGACATCAGCAACCAGGGCTGGCAACTTTTCCTTAACAGGGAAAAGGGCCGGTGTTTGTCTTCAAGGGCCTGTGTCCCTGAGTGGCCGGACGCCGCAAAAAAATCCAAACGACTAAAGATATTTCCCAGACCTAACCTGCCCCCGCCTCAATCCTGTGCTGCCTTGAGAGTCCAACGGGAACTCTACATGCAGACATCAGCAACCTGGAGCGGCAACTTTTCCTTACAGGGAAAAGGAGCGGTCTTTTTCTCGAGGAGCCTGTGGCCTTTAGTGGCCGGCTGCCTCCAAAAAATCCAAACGATTAAAGATATGTCCCAGATCCAACCTGCCCCCACCTCAAACCTGTGCTGCCCCGACAGTCTCAAGAGAACTCTACTAACTGACATCAGGAACCTGGTCTAGCAACTTTTCGTTCAAAGGGAAAAGGGCCGGTGTTTGTCTTCAGGAGCCTTGGTCCCAGAGTGGCCGGCCGCCTCCAAAATATCCAAACAACTAAAGATATGTCCCAGACCCAACCTACCCCCACCTCAAACCTGTGCTGCCCTGACAGTCCCAAGGGAACCCTACAAACTGACATCAGCAACCAGGGCTGGCAACTTTTCCTTCACAGGGAATACGGCCGGTGTTTGTCTCCAAGGGCCTTTGGCCTTGAGTGGCCGGCCGCCTCCAAAAATCCAAACGATTAAAGATATTTCCCAGACCTAACCTGCCCCCACCTCCAACCTGTGCTGCCTTGACAGTCCAACGGGAACTCTACATGCAGACATCAGCAACCTGGAGCGGCAACTTTTCCTTACAGGGAAAAGGAGCGGTCTTTTTCTCGAGGAGCCTGTGGCCTTTAGTGGCCGGCTGCCTCCAAAAAACCAAACGATTAATGATATGTCCCAGACCTAACCTGCCCCCACCTCAAATTTGTGCTGCCTTGACAGTCCCAAGGGAACCCTATAAACTGACAAGAGGAACCTGGGCTGGCAACTTTTCCTTCACAGGGAAAAGGGCCGGTGTTTGTCTGAAGGGGCCTGTGGCCTGGAGTGGACGGCCGCCTCCAAAAATCCAAATGATTAAGGATATGTCCCAGACCCAACCTGCCCCCACCTCAAAACCTGTGCTTCCCTGACAGTCCCAAGGGAACCCTACAAACTGACATCAGCAGGAACCAGGGCTGACCATATATCTTTCCAAGAAAAAATGGCCAGTGTTTGTCTGAAGGGGCCTTTGGCCTAGAGTTGCCGGACGCCTCCAAAATTCCAAACGATTAAAGATATTTCCCAGACCCAACCTGCCCCCACCTCAAACCTGTGCTTCCCTGACAGTCCCAAGGGAACCCTACAAACTGACATCAGCAACCAGGTCTGGCAACTTTTCCTTAACAGGGAAAAGGGCCGGTGTTTGTGTCCAAGGGCCTTTGGCCTTGAGTGGCCGGATGCCTCCAAAAAATCCAAACGATTAAAGATATTTCCCAGACCCAACCTGCCCCCACCTCAAACCTGTGCTTCCCGGACAGTCCCAAGGCAACCCTACAAACTGACATCAGCAACCAGGGCTGGCAACTTTTCCTTAAAGGGGAAAAGGGCCGGTGTGTGTGTCCAAGGGCCTTTGGCCTTGAGTGGCCGGATGCCTCCAAAAAATCCAAACGATTAAAGATATTTCCCAGACCCAACCTGCCCCCACCTCAAACCTGTGCTTCCCGGACAGTCCCAAGGGAACCCTACAAACTGACATCAGCAACCAGGGCTGGCAACTTTTCCTTAACAGGGAAAAGGGCCGGTGTTTGTCTTCAAGGGCCTGTGTCCCTGAGTGGCCGGACGCCGCAAAAAAATCCAAACGACTAAAGATATTTCCCAGACCTAACCTGCCCCCGCCTCAATCCTGTGCTGCCTTGACAGTCCAACGGGAACTCTACATGCAGACATCAGCAACCTGGAGCGGCAACTTTTCCTTACAGGGAAAAGGAGCGGTCTTTTTCTCGAGGAGCCTGTGGCCTTTAGTGGCCGGCTGCCTCCAAAAAATCCAAACGATTAAAGATATGTCCCAGATCCAACCTGCCCCCACCTCAAACCTGTGCTGCCCCGACAGTCTCAAGAGAACTCTATTAACTGACATCAGGAACCTGGTCTGGCAACTTTTCGTTCAAAGGGAAAAGGGCCGGTGTTTGTCTTCAGGAGCCTTGGTCCCAGAGTGGCCGGCCGCCTCCAAAATATCCAAACGATTAAAGATATGTCCCAGACCCAACCTACCCCCACCTCAAACCTGTGCTGCCCTGACAGTCCCAAGGGAACCCTACAAACTGACATCAGCAACCAGGGCTGGCAACTTTTCCTTCACAGGGAATACGGCCGGTGTTTGTCTCCAAGGGCCTGTGTCCCTGAGTGGCCGGCCGCCGCAAAAAAATCCAAACGATTAAAGATATTTCCCAGACCTAACCTGCCCCCACCTCCAACCTGTGCTGCCTTGACAGTCCAACGGGAACTCTACATGCAGACATCAGCAACCTGGAGCGGCAACTTTTCCTTACAGGGAAAAGGAGCGGTCTTTTTCTCGAGGAGCCTGTGGCCTTTAGTGGCCGGCTGCCTCCAAAAAACCAAACGATTAAAGATATGTCCCAGACCTAACCTGCCCCCACCTCAAATTTGTGCTGCCTTGACAGTCCCAAGGGAACCCTATAAACTGACAAGAGGAACCTGGGCTGGCAACTTTTCCTTCACAGGGAAAAGGGCCGGTGTTTGTCTGAAGGGGCCTGTGGCCTGGAGTGGACGGCCGCCTCCAAAAATCCAAATGATTAAGGATATGTCCCAGACCTAACCTGCCCCCACCTCAAATTTGTGCTGCCTTGACAGTCCCAAGGGAACCCTATAAACTGACAAGAGGAACCTGGGCTGGCAACTTTTCCTTCACAGGGAAAAGGGCCGGTGTTTGTCTGAAGGGGCCTGTGGCCTGGAGTGGACGGCCGCCTCCAAAAATCCAAATGATTAAGGATATGTCCCAGACCCAACCTGCCCCCACCTCAAAACCTGTGCTTCCCTGACAGTCCCAAGGGAACCCTACCTGCTGACATCAGCAGGAACCAGGGCTGACCATATATCTTTCCAAGAAAAAATGGCCAGTGTTTGTCTGAAGGGGCCTTTGGCCTTGAGTTGCCGGACGCCTCCAAAATTCCAAACGATTAAAGATATTTCCCAGACCCAACCTGCCCCCACCTCAAACCTGTGCTTCCCGGACAGTCCCAAGGGAACCCTACAAACTGACATCAGCAACCAGGGCTGGCAACTTTTCCTTAACAGGGAAAAGGGCCGGTGTTTGTCTTCAAGGGCCTGTGTCCCTGAGTGGCCGGACGCCGCAAAAAAATCCAAACGACTAAAGATATTTCCCAGACCTAACCTGCCCCCGCCTCAATCCTGTGCTGCCTTGAGAGTCCAACGGGAACTCTACATGCAGACATCAGCAACCTGGAGCGGCAACTTTTCCTTACAGGGAAAAGGAGCGGTCTTTTTCTCGAGGAGCCTGTGGCCTTTAGTGGCCGGCTGCCTCCAAAAAATCCAAACGATTAAAGATATGTCCCAGATCCAACCTGCCCCCACCTCAAACCTGTGCTGCCCCGACAGTCTCAAGAGAACTCTACTAACTGACATCAGGAACCTGGTCTAGCAACTTTTCGTTCAAAGGGAAAAGGGCCGGTGTTTGTCTTCAGGAGCCTTGGTCCCAGAGTGGCCGGCCGCCTCCAAAATATCCAAACAACTAAAGATATGTCCCAGACCCAACCTACCCCCACCTCAAACCTGTGCTGCCCTGACAGTCCCAAGGGAACCCTACAAACTGACATCAGCAACCAGGGCTGGCAACTTTTCCTTCACAGGGAATACGGCCGGTGTTTGTCTCCAAGGGCCTTTGGCCTTGAGTGGCCGGCCGCCTCCAAAAATCCAAACGATTAAAGATATTTCCCAGACCCAACCTACCCCCACCTCAAACCTGTGCTGCCCTGACAATCCCAAGGGAACCCTACAAACTGACATCAGCAACCAGGGCTGGCAACTTTTCCTTAACAGGGAAAAGGGCCGGTGTTTGTCTTCAAGGGCCTGTGTCCCTGAGTGGCCGGACGCCGCAAAAAAATCCAAACGACTAAAGATATTTCCCAGACCTAACCTGCCCCCGCCTCAATCCTGTGCTGCCTTGAGAGTCCAACGGGAACTCTACATGCAGACATCAGCAACCTGGAGCGGCAACTTTTCCTTACAGGGAAAAGGAGCGGTCTTTTTCTCGAGGAGCCTGTGGCCTTTAGTGGCCGGCTGCCTCCAAAAAATCCAAACGATTAAAGATATGTCCCAGACCTAACCTGCCCCCACCTCAAATTTGTGCTGCCTTGACAGTCCCAAGGGAACCCTATAAACTGACAAGAGGAACCTGGGCTGGCAACTTTTCCTTCACAGGGAAAAGGGCCGGTGTTTGTCTGAAGGGGCCTGTGGCCTGGAGTGGACGGCCGCCTCCAAAAATCCAAATGATTAAGGATATGTCCCAGACCCAACCTGCCCCCACCTCAAAACCTGTGCTTCCCTGACAGTCCCAAGGGAACCCTACAAACTGACATCAGCAGGAACCAGGGCTGACCATATATCTTTCCAAGAAAAAATGGCCAGTGTTTGTCTGAAGGGGCCTTTGGCCTAGAGTTGCCGGACGCCTCCAAAATTCCAAACGATTAAAGATATTTCCCAGACCCAACCTGCCCCCACCTCAAACCTGTGCTTCCCTGACAGTCCCAAGGGAACCCTACAAACTGACATCAGCAACCAGGTCTGGCAACTTTTCCTTAACAGGGAAAAGGGCCGGTGTTTGTGTCCAAGGGCCTTTGGCCTTGAGTGGCCGGATGCCTCCAAAAAATCCAAACGATTAAAGATATTTCCCAGACCCAACCTGCCCCCACCTCAAACCTGTGCTTCCCGGACAGTCCCAAGGCAACCCTACAAACTGACATCAGCAACCAGGGCTGGCAACTTTTCCTTAACAGGGAAAAGGGCCGGTGTTTGTCTTCAAGGGCCTGTGTCCCTGAGTGGCCGGACGCCGCAAAAAAATCCAAACGACTAAAGATATTTCCCAGACCTAACCTGCCCCCGCCTCAATCCTGTGCTGCCTTGACAGTCCAACGGGAACTCTACATGAAGACATCAGCAACCTGGAGCGGCAACTTTTCCTTACAGGGAAAAAAAGCGGTCTTTTTCTCGAGGAGCCTGTGGCCTTTAGTGGCCGGCTGCCTCCAAAAAATCCAAACGATTAAAGATATGTCCCAGATCCAACCTGCCCCCACCTCAAACCTGTGCTGCCCCGACAGTCTCAAGAGAACTCTACTAACTGACATCAGGAACCTGGTCTAGCAACTTTTCGTTCAAAGGGAAAAGGGCCGGTGTTTGTCTTCAGGAGCCTTGGTCCCAGAGTGGCCGGCCGCCTCCAAAATATCCAAACGATTAAAGATATGTCCCAGACCCAACCTACCCCCACCTCAAACCTGTGCTGCCCTGACAGTCCCAAGGGAACCCTACAAACTGACATCAGCAACCAGGGCTGGCAACTTTTCCTTAAAAGGGAATACGGCCGGTGTTTGTCTCCAAGGGCCTGTGTCCCTGAGTGGCCGGACGCCGCAAAAAAATCCAAACGATTAAAGATATTTCCCAGACCTAACCTGCCCCCACCTCCAACCTGTGCTGCCTTGACAGTCCAACGGGAACTCTACATGCAGACATCAGCAACCTGGAGCGGCAACTTTTCCTTACATGGAAAAGGAGCGGTCTTTTTCTCGAGGAGCCTGTGGCCTTTAGTGGCCGGCTGCCTCCAAAAAACCAAACGATTAAAGATATGTCCCAGACCTAACCTGCCCCCACCTCAAATTTGTGCTGCCTTGACAGTCCCAAGGGAACCCTATAAACTGACAAGAGGAACCTGGGCTGGCAACTTTTCCTTCACAGGGAAAAGGGCCGGTGTTTGTCTGAAGGGGCCTGTGGCCTGGAGTGGACGGCCGCCTCCAAAAATCCAAATGATTAAGGATATGTCCCAGACCCAACCTGCCCCCACCTCAAACCTGTGCTGCCCTGACAGTCCCAAGGGAACCCTACCTGCTGACATCAGCAGGAACCAGGGCTGACCATATATCTTTCCAAGAAAAAATGGCCAGTGTTTGTCTGAAGGGGCCTTTGGCCTAGAGTTGCCGGACGCCTCCAAAATTCCAAACGATTAAAGAGATTTCCCAGACCCAACCTGCCCCCACCTCAAACCTGTGCTTCCCTGACAGTCCCAAGGGAACCCTACAAACTGACATCAGCAACCATGGCTGGCAACTTTTCCTTAAAGGGGAAAAGGGCCGGTGTGTGTGTCCAAGGGCCTTTGGCCTTGAGTGGCCGGACGCCTCCAAAAAATCCAAACGATTAAAGATATTTCCCAGACCCAACCTGCCCCCACCTCTAACCTGTGCTTCCCGGACAGTCCCAAGGGAACCCTACAAACTGACATCAGCAACCAGGGCTGGCAACTTTTCCTTAACAGGGAATACGGCCGGTGTTTGTCTTCAAGGGCCTGTGTCCCTGAGTGGCCGGACGCCGCAAAAAAATCCAAACGACTAAAGATATTTCCCAGACCTAACCTGCCCCCACCTCAATCCTGTGCTGCCTTGAGAGTCCAACGGGAACTCTACATGCAGACATCAGCCACCTGGAGCGGCAACTTTTCCTTACAGGGAAAAGGAGCGGTCTTTTTCTCGAGGAGCCTGTGGCCTTTAGTGGCCGGCTGCCTCCAAAAAATCCAAACGATTAAAGATATGTCCCAGATCCAACCTGCCCCCACCTCAAACCTGTGCTGCCCCGACAGTCTCAAGAGAACTCTACTAACTGACATCAGGAACCTGGTCTAGCAACTTTTCGTTCAAAGGGAAAAGGGCCGGTGTTTGTCTTCAGGAGCCTTGGTCCCAGAGTGGCCGGCCGCCTCCAAAATATCCAAACGATTAAAGATATGTCCCAGACCCAACCTACCCCCACCTCAAACCTGTGCTGCCCTGACAGTCCCAAGGGAACCCTACAAACTGACATCAGCAACCAGGGCTGGCAACTTTTCCTTCACAGGGAATACGGCCGGTGTTTGTCTCCAAGGGCCTTTGGCCTTGAGTGGCCGGCCGCCTCCAAAAAACCAAACGATTAAAGATATTTCCCAGACCCAACCTACCCCCACCTCAAACCTGTGCTGCCCTGACAATCCCAAGGGAACCCTACAAACTGACATCAGCAACCAGGGCTGGCAACTTTTCCTTAACAGGGAATACGGCCGGTGTTTGTCTCCAAGGGCCTGTGTCCCTGAGTGGCCGGACGCCGCAAAAAAATCCAAACGATTAAAGATATTTCCCAGACCTAACCTGCCCCCACCTCCAACCTGTGCTGCCTTGACAGTCCAACGGGAACTCTACATGCAGACATCAGCAACCTGGAGCGGCAACTTTTCCTTACAGGGAAAAGGAGCGGTCTTTTTCTCGAGGAGCCTGTGGCCTTTAGTGGCCGGCTGCCTCCAAAAAACCAAACGATTAAAGATATGTCCCAGACCTAACCTGCCCCCACCTCAAATTTGTGCTGCCTTGACAGTCCCAAGGGAACCCTATAAACTGACAAGAGGAACCTGGGCTGGCAACTTTTCCTTCACAGGGAAAAGGGCTGGTGTTTGTCTGAAGGGGCCTGTGGCCTGGAGTGGACGGCCGCCTCCAAAAATCCAAATGATTAAGGATATGTCCCAGACCCAACCTGCCCCCACCTCAAAACCTGTGCTTCCCTGACAGTCCCAAGGGAACCCTACAAACTGACATCAGCAGGAACCAGGGCTGACCATATATCTTTCCAAGAAAAAATGGCCAGTGTTTGTCTGAAGGGGCCTTTGGCCTAGAGTTGCCGGACGCCTCCAAAATTCCAAACGATTAAAGATATTTCCCAGACCCAACCTGCCCCCACCTCAAACCTGTGCTTCCCTGACAGTCCCAAGGGAACCCTACAAACTGACATCAGCAACCAGGTCTGGCAACTTTTCCTTAACAGGGAAAAGGGCCGGTGTTTGTGTCCAAGGGCCTTTGGCCTTGAGTGGCCGGATGCCTCCAAAAAATCCAAACGATTAAAGATATTTCCCAGACCCAACCTGCCCCCACCTCAAACCTGTGCTTCCCTGACAGTCCCAAGGGAACCCTACAAACTGACATCAGCAACCAGGTCTGGCAACTTTTCCTTTAAGGGGAAAAGGGCCGGTGTGTGTGTCCAAGGGCCTTTGGCCTTGAGTGGCCGGATGCCTCCAAAAAATCCAAACGATTAAAGATATTTCCCAGACCCAACCTGCCCCCACCTCAAACCTGTGCTTCCCGGACAGTCCCAAGGGAACCCTACAAACTGACATCAGCAACCAGGGCTGGCAACTTTTCCTTAACAGGGAAAAGGGCCGGTGTTTGTCTTCAAGGGCCTGTGTCCCTGAGTGGCCGGACGCCGCAAAAAAATCCAAACGACTAAAGATATTTCCAAGACCTAACCTGCCCCCACCTCCAACCTGTGCTGCCTTGACAGTCCAACGGGAACTCTACATGCAGACATCAGCAACCTGGAGCGGCAACTTTTCCTTACAGGGAAAAGGAGCGGTCTTTTTCTCGAGGAGCCTGTGGCCTTTAGTGGCCGGCTGCCTCCAAAAAATCCAAACGATTAAAGATATGTCCCAGATCCAACCTGCCCCCACCTCAAACCTGTGCTGCCCCGACAGTCTCAAGGGAACCCTACAAACTGAGATCAGCAACAAGGGCTGGCAACTTTTCCTAACAGTGAATACGGCCGGTGTTTGTCTCCAAGGGCCTTTGTCCCCGAGTAGCCGGATGCCTCCAAAAAATCCAAACGATTAATGATATGTCCCAGACTTAATCTGCCCCCACCAGAAACTTGTGCTGCCCTGACAGTCCCAAAGGAACCCTATAAATTGACAAGAGGAACCTGGGCTGGCAACTTTTCCTTCACAGGGAAAAGTGCTGGTGTTTGTCTTCAGGAACCTTTGTCCCAGAGTGGCCGGCCGCCTCCAAAATCTCCAAACGATTAAAGATATGTCCCAGACCCAACCTGCCCCCACCTCAAATTTGTGCTGCCCCGACAGTCTCAAGAGAACTCTACTAACTGACATCAGGAATCTGGTCTAGCAACTTTTCGTTCAAAGGGAAAAGGGCTGGTGTTTGTCTTCAGGAGCCTGGGTCCCAGAATGGCCGGCCGCCTCCAAAATCACCAAACGATTAAAGATATGTCCCAGACCCAACCTGCCCCCACCTCAAATTTGTGCTGCCCCGACAGTCTCAAGAGAACTCTAACTGACATCAGGAACCTGGTCTAGCAACTTTTCGTTCAAAGGGAAAAGGGCCGGTGTTTGTCTTCAGGAGCCTTGGTCCCAGAGTGGCCGGCCGCCTCCAAAATATCCAAACGATTAAAGATATGTCCCAGACCCAACCTACCCCCACCTCAAACCTGTGCTGCCCTGACAGTCCCAAGGGATCCGTACAAACTGACATCAGCAACCAGGGCTGGCAACTTTTCCTTCACAGGGAATACGGCCGGTGTTTGTCTCCAAGGGCCTTTGGCCTTGAGTGGCCGGATTCCTCCAAAAAATCCAAACGATTAAAGATATTTCCCAGACCCAACCTGCCCCCACCTCAAACCTGTGCTTCCCGGACAGTCCCAAGGGAACCCTACAAACTGACATCAGCAACCAGGGCTGGCAACTTTTCCTTAACAGGGAAAAGTGCCGGTGTTTGTCTTCAAGGGCCTGTGTCCCTGAGTGGCCGGACGCCGCAAAAAAATCCAAACGACTAAAGATATTTCCAAGACCTAACCTGCCCCCACCTCAATCCTGTGCTGCCTTGACAGTCCAACGGGAACTCTACATGCAGACATCAGCAACCTGGAGCGGCAACTTTTCCTTACATGGAAAAGGAGCGGTCTTTTTCTCGAGGAGCCTGTGGCCTTTAGTGGCCGGCTGCCTCCAAAAAATCCAAACGATTAAAGATATGTCCCAGACCTAACCTGCCCCCACCTCAAATTTGTGCTGCCCTGACAGTCCCAAGGGAACCCTACAAACTGACAAGAGGAACCTGGGCTGGCAACTTTTCCTTCACAGGGAATACGGCCGGTGTTTGTCTCCAAGGGCCTTTGGCCTTGAGTGGCCGGCCGCCTCCAAAAAACCAAACGATTAAAGATATTTCCCAGACCCAACCTACCCCCACCTCAAACCTGTGCTGCCCTGACAATCCCAAGGGAACCCTACAAACTGACATCAGCAACCAGGGCTGGCAACTTTTCCTTAACAGGGAATACGGCCGGTGTTTGTCTCCAAGGGCCTGTGTCCCTGAGTGGCCGGACGCCGCAAAAAAATCCAAACGATTAAAGATATTTCCCAGACCTAACCTGCCCCCACCTCCAACCTGTGCTGCCTTGACAGTCCAACGGGAACTCTACATGCAGACATCAGCAACCTGGACCGGCAACTTTTCCTTACAGGGAAAAGGAGCGGTCTTTTTCTCGAGGAGCCTGTGGCCTTTAGTGGCCGGCTGCCTCCAAAAAACCAAACGATTAAAGATATGTCCCAGACCTAACCTGCCCCCACCTCAAATTTGTGCTGCCTTGACAGTCCCAAGGGAACCCTATAAACTGACAAGAGGAACCTGGGCTGGCAACTTTTCCTTCACAGGGAAAAGGGCTGGTGTTTGTCTGAAGGGGCCTGTGGCCTGGAGTGGACGGCCGCCTCCAAAAATCCAAATGATTAAGGATATGTCCCAGACCCAACCTGCCCCCACCTCAAAACCTGTGCTTCCCTGACAGTCCCAAGGGAACCCTACAAACTGACATCAGCAGGAACCAGGGCTGACCATATATCTTTCCAAGAAAAAATGGCCAGTGTTTGTCTGAAGGGGCCTTTGGCCTAGAGTTGCCGGACGCCTCCAAAATTCCAAACGATTAAAGATATTTCCCAGACCCAACCTGCCCCCACCTCAAACCTGTGCTTCCCTGACAGTCCCAAGGGAACCCTACAAACTGACATCAGCAACCAGGTCTGGCAACTTTTCCTTAACAGGGAAAAGGGCCGGTGTTTGTGTCCAAGGGCCTTTGGCCTTGAGTGGCCGGATGCCTCCAAAAAATCCAAACGATTAAAGATATTTCCCAGACCCAACCTGCCCCCACCTCAAACCTGTGCTTCCCTGACAGTCCCAAGGGAACCCTACAAACTGACATCAGCAACCAGGTCTGGCAACTTTTCCTTTAAGGGGAAAAGGGCCGGTGTGTGTGTCCAAGGGCCTTTGGCCTTGAGTGGCCGGATGCCTCCAAAAAATCCAAACGATTAAAGATATTTCCCAGACCCAACCTGCCCCCACCTCAAACCTGTGCTTCCCGGACAGTCCCAAGGGAACCCTACAAACTGACATCAGCAACCAGGGCTGGCAACTTTTCCTTAACAGGGAAAAGGGCCGGTGTTTGTCTTCAAGGGCCTGTGTCCCTGAGTGGCCGGACGCCGCAAAAAAATCCAAACGACTAAAGATATTTCCAAGACCTAACCTGCCCCCACCTCCAACCTGTGCTGCCTTGACAGTCCAACGGGAACTCTACATGCAGACATCAGCAACCTGGAGCGGCAACTTTTCCTTACATGGAAAAGGAGCGGTCTTTTTCTCGAGGAGCCTGTGGCCTTTAGTGGCCGGCTGCCTCCAAAAAATCCAAACGATTAAAGATATGTCCCAGATCCAACCTGCCCCCACCTCAAACCTGTGCTGCCCCGACAGTCTCAAGAGAACTCTACTAACTGACATCAGGAACCTGGTCTAGCAACTTTTCGTTCAAAGGGAAAAGGGCCGGTGTTTGTCTTCAGGAGCCTTGGTCCCAGAGTGGCCGGCCGCCTCCAAAAAACCAAACGATTAAAGATATTTCCCAGACCCAACCTACCCCCACCTCAAACCTGTGCTGCCCTGACAGTCCCAAGGGAACCCTACAAACTGACATCAGCAACCAGGGCCGGCAACTTTTCCTTAACAGGGAATACGGCCGGTGTGTGTGTCCAAGGGCCTTTGGCCTTGAGTGGCCGGATGCCTCCAAAAAATCCAAACGATTAAAGATATTTCCCAGACCCAACCTGCCCCCACCTCAAACCTGTGCTTCCCGGACAGTCCCAAGGGAACCCTACAAACTGACATCAGCAACCAGGGCTGGCAACTTTTCCTTAACAGGGAAAAGGGCCAGTGTTTGTCTTCAAGGGCCTGTGTCCCTGAGTGGCCGGACGCCGCAAAAAAATCCAAACGACTAAAGATATTTCCCAGACCTAACCTGCCCCCACCTCCAACCTGTGCTGCTTGAGAGTCCAACGGGAACTCTACATGCAGACATCAGCAACCTGGAGCGGCAACTTTTCCTTACAGGGAAAAGGAGCGGTCTTTTTCTCGAGGAGCCTGTGGCCTTTAGTGGCCGGCTGCCTCCAAAAAATCCAAACGATTAAAGATATGTCCCAGATCCAACCTGCCCCCACCTCAAACCTGTGCTGCCCCGACAGTCTCAAGGGAACCCTACAAACTGAGATCAGCAACAAGGGCTGGCAACTTTTCCTAACAGTGAATACGGCCGGTGTTTGTCTCCAAGGGCCTTTGTCCCCGAGTAGCCGGATGCCTCCAAAAAATCCAAACGATTAATGATATGTCCCAGACTTAATCTGCCCCCACCAGAAACTTGTGCTGCCCTGACAGTCCCAAAGGAACCCTATAAATTGACAAGAGGAACCTGGGCTGGCAACTTTTCCTTCACAGGGAAAAGTGCTGGTGTTTGTCTTCAGGAACCTTTGTCCCAGAGTGGCCGGCCGCCTCCAAAATCTCCAAACGATTAAAGATATGTCCCAGACCCAACCTGCCCCCACCTCAAATTTGTGCTGCCCCGACAGTCTCAAGAGAACTCTACTAACTGACATCAGGAATCTGGTCTAGCAACTTTTCGTTCAAAGGGAAAAGGGCTGGTGTTTGTCTTCAGGAGCCTGGGTCCCAGAATGGCCGGCCGCCTCCAAAATCACCAAACGATTAAAGATATGTCCCAGACCCAACCTGCCCCCACCTCAAATTTGTGCTGCCCCGACAGTCTCAAGAGAACTCTAACTGACATCAGGAACCTGGTCTAGCAACTTTTCGTTCAAAGGGAAAAGGGCCGGTGTTTGTCTTCAGGAGCCTTGGTCCCAGAGTGGCCGGCCGCCTCCAAAATATCCAAACGATTAAAGATATGTCCCAGACCCAACCTACCCCCACCTCAAACCTGTGCTGCCCTGACAGTCCCAAGGGAACCGTACAAACTGACATCAGCAACCAGGGCTGGCAACTTTTCCTTCACAGGGAATACGGCCGGTGTTTGTCTCCAAGGGCCTTTGGCCTTGAGTGGCCGGATTCCTCCAAAAAATCCAAACGATTAAAGATATTTCCCAGACCCAACCTGCCCCCACCTCAAACCTGTGCTTCCCGGACAGTCCCAAGGGAACCCTACAAACTGACATCAGCAACCAGGGCTGGCAACTTTTCCTTAACAGGGAAAAGTGCCGGTGTTTGTCTTCAAGGGCCTGTGTCCCTGAGTGGCCGGACGCCGCAAAAAAATCCAAACGACTAAAGATATTTCCAAGACCTAACCTGCCCCCACCTCAATCCTGTGCTGCCTTGACAGTCCAACGGGAACTCTACATGCAGACATCAGCAACCTGGAGCGGCAACTTTTCCTTACATGGAAAAGGAGCGGTCTTTTTCTCGAGGAGCCTGTGGCCTTTAGTGGCCGGCTGCCTCCAAAAAATCCAAACGATTAAAGATATGTCCCAGACCTAACCTGCCCCCACCTCAAATTTGTGCTGCCTCGACAGTCCCAAGGGAACCCTATAAACTGACAAGAGGAACCTGGGCTGGCAACTTTTCCTTCACAGGGTAAAAGGGCCGGTGTTTGTCTTCAGGAACCTTTGTCCCAGAGTGGCCGGCCGCCTCCAAAATCTCCAAACGATTAAAGATATGTCCCAGACCCAACCTGCCCCCACCTCAAATTTGTGCTGCCCTGACAGTCCCATGGGAACCCTACCTGCTGACATCAGGAACCTGGGTTGACCATATTTCTTTCCTAGAAAAAATTGCTCGTGTCTTCCTGCAGGGGTCTTTGTCCCTGAGTGGCCGGACGCCTCCAAAAAATCCAAACGATTAAAGATATGTCCCAGACCCAACCTGCCCCCACCTCAAACCTGTGCTGCCCTGACAGTCCAAAGGGAACCCTACAAACTGACACCAGCAACAAGGGCTGGCAACTTTTCCTAACAGTGAATACGGCCGGTGTTTGTCTCCAAGGGCCTTTGTCCCCGA
Source organism: Anomalospiza imberbis (assembly GCF_031753505.1). Lineage (NCBI taxonomy): Eukaryota > Metazoa > Chordata > Aves > Passeriformes > Viduidae > Anomalospiza > Anomalospiza imberbis. The sequence goes on along the minus strand of NW_027100525.1, from coordinate 7,259 downwards.
GTAGCCGGATGCCTCCAAAAAATCCAAACGATTAATGATATGTCCCAGACTTAATCTGCCCCCACCAGAAACTTGTGCTGCCCTGACAGTCCCAAAGGAACCCTATAAATTGACAAGAGGAACCTGGGCTGGCAACTTTTCCGTCACAGGGAAAAGTGCAGGTGTTTGTCTTCAGGAACCTTTGTCCCAGAGTGGCCGGCCGCCTCCAAAATCTCCAAACGATTAAAGATATTTCCCAGACCCAACCTGCCCCCACCTAAACCTGTGCTTCCCGGACAGTCCCAAGGGAACCCTACAAACTGACATCAGCAACCAGGGCTGGCAACTTTTCCTTAACAGGGAATACGGCCGGTGTTTGTCTTCAAGGGCCTGTGTCCCTGAGTGGCCGGACGCCGCAAAAAAATCCAAACGACTAAAGATATTTCCCAGACCTAACCTGCCCCCACCTCAATCCTGTGCTGCCTTGAGAGTCCAACGGGAACTCTACATGCAGACATCAGCCACCTGGAGCGGCAACTTTTCCTTACAGGGAAAAGGAGCGGTCTTTTTCTCGAGGAGCCTGTGGCCTTTAGTGGCCGGCTGCCTCCAAAAAATCCAAACGATTAAAGATATGTCCCAGATCCAACCTGCCCCCACCTCAAACCTGTGCTGCCCCGACAGTCTCAAGAGAACTCTACTAACTGACATCAGGAACCTGGTCTAGCAACTTTTCGTTCAAAGGGAAAAGGGCCGGTGTTTGTCTTCAGGAGCCTTGGTCCCAGAGTGGCCGGCCGCCTCCAAAATATCCAAACGATTAAAGATATGTCCCAGACCCAACCTACCCCCACCTCAAACCTGTGCTGCCCTGACAGTCCCAAGGGAACCCTACAAACTGACATCAGCAACCAGGGCTGGCAACTTTTCCTTCACAGGGAATACGGCCGGTGTTTGTCTCCAAGGGCCTTTGGCCTTGAGTGGCCGGCCGCCTCCAAAAAACCAAACGATTAAAGATATTTCCCAGACCCAACCTACCCCCACCTCAAACCTGTGCTGCCCTGACAATCCCAAGGGAACCCTACAAACTGACATCAGCAACCAGGGCTGGCAACTTTTCCTTAACAGGGAATACGGCCGGTGTTTGTCTCCAAGGGCCTGTGTCCCTGAGTGGCCGGACGCCGCAAAAAAATCCAAACGATTAAAGATATTTCCCAGACCTAACCTGCCCCCACCTCCAACCTGTGCTGCCTTGACAGTCCAACGGGAACTCTACATGCAGACATCAGCAACCTGGAGCGGCAACTTTTCCTTACAGGGAAAAGGAGCGGTCTTTTTCTCGAGGAGCCTGTGGCCTTTAGTGGCCGGCTGCCTCCAAAAAACCAAACGATTAAAGATATGTCCCAGACCTAACCTGCCCCCACCTCAAATTTGTGCTGCCCCGACAGTCTCAAGAGAACTCTACTAACTGACATCAGGAACCTGGGCTGGCAACTTTTCCTTCACAGGGAAAAGGGCTGGTGTTTGTCTGAAGGGGCCTGTGGCCTGGAGTGGACGGCCGCCTCCAAAAATCCAAATGATTAAGGATATGTCCCAGACCCAACCTGCCCCCACCTCAAAACCTGTGCTTCCCTGACAGTCCCAAGGGAACCCTACAAACTGACATCAGCAGGAACCAGGGCTGACCATATATCTTTCCAAGAAAAAATGGCCAGTGTTTGTCTGAAGGGGCCTTTGGCCTAGAGTTGCCGGACGCCTCCAAAATTCCAAACGATTAAAGATATTTCCCAGACCCAACCTGCCCCCACCTCAAACCTGTGCTTCCCTGACAGTCCCAAGGGAACCCTACAAACTGACATCAGCAACCAGGTCTGGCAACTTTTCCTTAACAGGGAAAAGGGCCGGTGTTTGTGTCCAAGGGCCTTTGGCCTTGAGTGGCCGGATGCCTCCAAAAAATCCAAACGATTAAAGATATTTCCCAGACCCAACCTGCCCCCACCTCAAACCTGTGCTTCCCTGACAGTCCCAAGGGAACCCTACAAACTGACATCAGCAACCAGGTCTGGCAACTTTTCCTTTAAGGGGAAAAGGGCCGGTGTGTGTGTCCAAGGGCCTTTGGCCTTGAGTGGCCGGATGCCTCCAAAAAATCCAAACGATTAAAGATATTTCCCAGACCCAACCTGCCCCCACCTCAAACCTGTGCTTCCCGGACAGTCCCAAGGGAACCCTACAAACTGACATCAGCAACCAGGGCTGGCAACTTTTCCTTAACAGGGAAAAGGGCCGGTGTTTGTCTTCAAGGGCCTGTGTCCCTGAGTGGCCGGACGCCGCAAAAAAATCCAAACGACTAAAGATATTTCCAAGACCTAACCTGCCCCCACCTCCAACCTGTGCTGCCTTGACAGTCCAACGGGAACTCTACATGCAGACATCAGCAACCTGGAGCGGCAACTTTTCCTTACAGGGAAAAGGAGCGGTCTTTTTCTCGAGGAGCCTGTGGCCTTTAGTGGCCGGCTGCCTCCAAAAAATCCAAACGATTAAAGATATGTCCCAGATCCAACCTGCCCCCACCTCAAACCTGTGCTGCCCCGACAGTCTCAAGAGAACTCTACTAACTGACATCAGGAACCTGGTCTAGCAACTTTTCGTTCAAAGGGAAAAGGGCCGGTGTTTGTCTTCAGGAGCCTTGGTCCCAGAGTGGCCGGCCGCCTCCAAAAAACCAAACGATTAAAGATATTTCCCAGACCCAACCTACCCCCACCTCAAACCTGTGCTGCCCTGACAGTCCCAAGGGAACCCTACAAACTGACATCAGCAACCAGGGCCGGCAACTTTTCCTTAACAGGGAATACGGCCGGTGTGTGTGTCCAAGGGCCTTTGGCCTTGAGTGGCCGGATGCCTCCAAAAAATCCAAACGATTAAAGATATTTCCCAGACCCAACCTGCCCCCACCTCAAACCTGTGCTTCCCGGACAGTCCCAAGGGAACCCTACAAACTGACATCAGCAACCAGGGCTGGCAACTTTTCCTTAACAGGGAAAAGGGCCGGTGTTTGTCTTCAAGGGCCTGTGTCCCTGAGTGGCCGGACGCCGCAAAAAAATCCAAACGACTAAAGATATTTCCCAGACCTAACCTGCCCCCGCCTCAATCCTGTGCTGCCTTGACAGTCCAACGGGAACTCTACATGCAGACATCAGCAACCTGGAGCGGCAACTTTTCCTTACAGGGAAAAGGAGCGGTCTTTTTCTCGAGGAGCCTGTGGCCTTTAGTGGCCGGCTGCCTCCAAAAAATCCAAACGATTAAAGATATGTCCCAGATCCAACCTGCCCCCACCTCAAACCTGTGCTGCCCCGACAGTCTCAAGAGAACTCTACTAACTGACATCAGGAACCTGGTCTAGCAACTTTTCGTTCAAAGGGAAAAGGGCCGGTGTTTGTCTTCAGGAGCCTTGGTCCCAGAGTGGCCGGCCGCCTCCAAAATATCCAAACGATTAAAGATATGTCCCAGACCCAACCTACCCCCACCTCAAACCTGTGCTGCCCTGACAGTCCCAAGGGAACCCTACAAACTGACATCAGCAACCAGGGCTGGCAACTTTTCCTTAACAGGGAATACGGCCGGTGTGTGTGTCCAAGGGCCTTTGGCCTTGAGTGGCCGGATGCCTCCAAAAAATCCAAACGATTAAAGATATTTCCCAGACCCAACCTGCCCCCACCTCAAACCTGTGCTTCCCGGACAGTCCCAAGGGAACCCTAGCTGCTGACATCCGCAGGAACCAGGGCTGACCATATATCTTTCCAAGAAAAAATGGCCAGTGTTTGTCTGAAGGGGCCTTTGGCCTTGAGTTGCCGGACGCCTCCAAAATTCCAAACGATTAAAGAGATTTCCCAGACCCAACCTGCCCCCACCTCAAACCTGTGCTTCCCTGACAGTCCCAAGGGAACCCTACAAACTGACATCAGCAACCAGGTCTGGCAACTTTTCCTTTAAGGGGAAAAGGGCCGGTGTGTGTGTCCAAGGGCCTTTGGCCTTGAGTGGCCGGATGCCTCCAAAAAATCCAAACGATTAAAGATATTTCCCAGACCCAACCTGCCCCCACCTCAAACCTGTGCTTCCCGGACAGTCCCAAGGGAACCCTACAAACTGACATCAGCAACCAGGGCTGGCAACTTTTCCTTAACAGGGAAAAGGGCCGGTGTTTGTCTTCAAGGGCCTGTGTCCCTGAGTGGCCGGACGCCGCAAAAAAATCCAAACGACTAAAGATATTTCCCAGACCTAACCTGCCCCCACCTCCAACCTGTGCTGCTTGAGAGTCCAACGGGAACTCTACATGCAGACATCAGCAACCTGGAGCGGCAACTTTTCCTTACAGGGAAAAGGAGCGGTCTTTTTCTCGAGGAGCCTGTGGCCTTTAGTGGCCGGCTGCCTCCAAAAAATCCAAACGATTAAAGATATGTCCCAGATCCAACCTGCCCCCACCTCAAACCTGTGCTGCCCCGACAGTCTCAAGGGAACCCTACAAACTGAGATCAGCAACAAGGGCTGGCAACTTTTCCTAACAGTGAATACGGCCGGTGTTTGTCTCCAAGGGCCTTTGTCCCCGAGTAGCCGGATGCCTCCAAAAAATCCAAACGATTAATGATATGTCCCAGACTTAATCTGCCCCCACCAGAAACTTGTGCTGCCCTGACAGTCCCAAAGGAACCCTATAAATTGACAAGAGGAACCTGGGCTGGCAACTTTTCCTTCACAGGGAAAAGTGCTGGTGTTTGTCTTCAGGAACCTTTGTCCCAGAGTGGCCGGCCGCCTCCAAAATCTCCAAACGATTAAAGATATGTCCCAGACCCAACCTGCCCCCACCTCAAATTTGTGCTGCCCCGACAGTCTCAAGAGAACTCTACTAACTGACATCAGGAATCTGGTCTAGCAACTTTTCGTTCAAAGGGAAAAGGGCTGGTGTTTGTCTTCAGGAGCCTGGGTCCCAGAATGGCCGGCCGCCTCCAAAATCACCAAACGATTAAAGATATGTCCCAGACCCAACCTGCCCCCACCTCAAATTTGTGCTGCCCCGACAGTCTCAAGAGAACTCTAACTGACATCAGGAACCTGGTCTAGCAACTTTTCGTTCAAAGGGAAAAGGGCCGGTGTTTGTCTTCAGGAGCCTTGGTCCCAGAGTGGCCGGCCGCCTCCAAAATATCCAAACGATTAAAGATATGTCCCAGACCCAACCTACCCCCACCTCAAACCTGTGCTGCCCTGACAGTCCCAAGGGAACCGTACAAACTGACATCAGCAACCAGGGCTGGCAACTTTTCCTTCACAGGGAATACGGCCGGTGTTTGTCTCCAAGGGCCTTTGGCCTTGAGTGGCCGGATTCCTCCAAAAAATCCAAACGATTAAAGATATTTCCCAGACCCAACCTGCCCCCACCTCAAACCTGTGCTTCCCGGACAGTCCCAAGGGAACCCTACAAACTGACATCAGCAACCAGGGCTGGCAACTTTTCCTTAACAGGGAAAAGTGCCGGTGTTTGTCTTCAAGGGCCTGTGTCCCTGAGTGGCCGGACGCCGCAAAAAAATCCAAACGACTAAAGATATTTCCAAGACCTAACCTGCCCCCACCTCAATCCTGTGCTGCCTTGACAGTCCAACGGGAACTCTACATGCAGACATCAGCAACCTGGAGCGGCAACTTTTCCTTACAGGGAAAAGGAGCGGTCTTTTTCTCGAGGAGCCTGTGGCCTTTAGTGGCCGGCTGCCTCCAAAAAATCCAAACGATTAAAGATATGTCCCAGACCTAACCTGCCCCCACCTCAAATTTGTGCTGCCTCGACAGTCCCAAGGGAACCCTATAAACTGACAAGAGGAACCTGGGCTGGCAACTTTTCCTTCACAGGGTAAAAGGGCCGGTGTTTGTCTTCAGGAACCTTTGTCCCAGAGTGGCCGGCCGCCTCCAAAATCTCCAAACGATTAAAGATATGTCCCAGACCCAACCTGCCCCCACCTCAAATTTGTGCTGCCCTGACAGTCCCATGGGAACCCTACCTGCTGACATCAGGAACCTGGGTTGACCATATTTCTTTCCTAGAAAAAATTGCTCGTGTCTTCCTGCAGGGGTCTGTGTCCCTGAGTGGCCGGACGCCTCCAAAAAATCCAAACGATTAAAGATATGTCCCAGACCCAACCTGCCCCCACCTCAAACCTGTGCTGCCCTGACAGTCCAAAGGGAACCCTACAAACTGACACCAGCAACAAGGGCTGGCAACTTTTCCTAACAGTGAATACGGCCGGTGTTTGTCTCCAAGGGCCTTTGTCCCCGAGTAGCCGGATGCCTCCAAAAAATCCAAACGATTAATGATATGTCCCAGACTTAATCTGCCCCCACCAGAAACTTGTGCTGCCCTGACAGTCCCAAAGGAACCCTATAAATTGACAAGAGGAACCTGGGCTGGCAACTTTTCCGTCACAGGGAAAAGTGCAGGTGTTTGTCTTCAGGAACCTTTGTCCCAGAGTGGCCGGCCGCCTCCAAAATCTCCAAACGATTAAAGATATGTCCCAGACCCAACCTGCCCCCACCTCAAATTTGTGCTGCCCGACAGTCTCAAGAGAACTCTACTAACTGACATCAGGAATCTGGTCTAGAAACTTTTCGTTCAAAAGGAAAAGGGCTGGTGTTTGTCTTCAGGAGCCTGGGTCCCAGAATGGCCGGCCGCCTCCAAAATATCCAAACGATTAAAGATATTTCCCAGACCCAACCTGCCCCCACCTCAAACTTGTGCTGCCCTGACAGTCCCAAAGGAACCCTATAAACTGACAAGAGGAACCTGGGCTGGCAACTTTTCCTTCACAGGGAAAAGTGCCGGTGTTTGTCTTCAGGAACCTTTGTCCCAGAGTGGCCGGCCGCCTCCAAAATCTCCAAACGATTAAAGATATGTCCCAGACCCAACCTGCCCCCACCTCAAATTTGCGCTGCCCTGACAGTCCCATGGGAACCCTACCTGCTGACATCAGGAAGCTGAATTGACCATATTTCTTTCCTAGAAAAAATTGCTCGTGTCTTCCTGCAGGGGTCTTTGTCCCTGAGTGGCCGGACGCCTCCAAAAAATCCAAACAATTAAAGATATGTCCCAGACCCAACCTGCCCCCACCTCAAACCTGTGCTGCCCTGACAGTCCAAAGGGAACCCTACAAACTGACATCAGCAACAAGGGCTGGCAACTTTTCCTTAACAGGGAATACGGCCGGTGTTTGTCTCCAAGGGACTTTGTCCCCGAGTAGCCGGATGCC
>NW_027100524.1:0-41389 GCF_031753505.1 Anomalospiza imberbis | reverse complement strand
TGGGTAGACATGTTGCCCTTGCCGGCCTCAGCCTGCAGGCGCCAAGTCCGTGGGTAGACCTGTTGCCCTGGATGGCCTCGGACTCCAGGCCCCGGGGCCCTGGGTAGACCTGTTGTCTGGGCCTCGTGTTGGCTTTCCTCCGCTGGCCCCCGGGGAGACCTGTCTCCCTGGCCGGCCTTAGCCTCCGGCCGACCGGCCCATGGGTAGACCTGTTATCCTGGCCGGCCTTGGCCTCCGGCCGACCGGCCCTTGGGTAGACCTGTTGTCCATGTCGTCCTTGGCCTCCGCCCGCCAGGCCCTGTGGGTAGACCTGTGTCCCTGGCAGGCCTTGGCCTCCAGGCACCGGGGCCCTGGGTTGACCTGCTGTCTCGGCCCTGTCTTGGCTTACCTCTGCTTGGCCCTTGGGTAGACCTGTTGCCATGGCCTTCCTTAGCCTCCGGCCGACCGGCCTCGTGGGTAAACCTGTTGTCCTGGCCGGCCTTAGCCTCCGGCCACCCGGCCCGTGGGTAGACCTGTTGCCCTGGCCGTCCTTAGCCTCCAGGCGCCCGGCTCCAGGGTAGACCTGTTGTCCGTGCAGGCCTCAGCCTCCAGGCGCCCAGTTCGGGGTAGACCTGTTACCCTGGACAGCCTCGGACTCCAGACGCCAAGGCCCTGGGTAGACCTGTTGTCTTGGCCCCGTGTTGGCTTTCCTCCGCCCGGCCCCTGGATAGACCTGTCTCCCTGGCCGGCCTTAGCCTCCGGCCGACCGGCTCATGGGTAGACCTGTTGTCCTGGCCGGCCTTGGCCTCCGGCCGACCGGCCCTTGGGTAGACCTGTTGTCCATGTCGTCCTTGGCCTCCGCCCGCCCGGCTTGGTGGTAGACCTGTCGTCTCAGGCCCGTCTTGGCTTACCTACGCTCGGCCCGTGGGTAGACCTCTTGCCCTGGCCAGCCTCGGCCTTCAGGCGCTGGGCTCGTGGGTAGATTTGTTGTCCTGGCCGGGTTTGGCCTCCAGGCACCGGGACCCTTCGTAGACCTGTTGTCCCCGGCCGGACTCGGCCTCCAGGCGCCGGGTCCCTGGGTAGACCAGTTGCCATGGCCGGCCTCAGCCTCCAGGCGCGGGGGCCCACGGTAGACCTGCTGTCCTCGGCGGGCCTCGGCCTCCAGGCGCCGGGACCGTGGGGAGAGCTGTTGCCCATGCCAGCCTTAGCCTCTGGCCGACTGGCCCATGGGTAGACATGTTGCCCTTGCCGGCCTCAGCCTGCAGGCGCCAAGTCCGTGGGTAGACCTGTTGCCCTGGATGGCCTCGGACTCCAGGCTCCGGGGCCCTGGGTAGACCTGTTGTCTGGGCCTCGTGTTGGCTTTCCTCTGCCTGGCCCCCGGGGAGACCTGTCTCCCTGGCCGGCCTTAGCCTCCGGCCGACCGGCCCATGGGTAGACCTGTTGGCCTGGCCGGCCTTGGCCTCCGGCCGAGCGGCCCTTGGGTAGACCTGTTGTCCATGTCGTCCTTGGCCTCCGCCCGCCAGGCCCTGTGGGTAGACCTGTGTCCCTGGCAGGCCTTGGCCTCCAGGCACCGGGGCCCTGGGTTGACCTGTTGTCTCGGCCCTGTCTTGGCTTACCTCTGCTCGGCCCTTGGGTAGACCTGTTGTCCTGGCCGGCCTTAGCCTCCAGCCACCCGGCCCGTGGGTAGACCTGTTGCCCTGGCTGTCCTTAGCCTCCAGGCGCCTGGCTCCAGGGTAGACCTGTTGTCCGTGCAGGCCTCAGCCTCCAGGCGCCCAGTTCGGGGTAGACCTGTTCCTGGACAGCCTCGGACTCCAGACGCCAAGGCCCTGGGTAGACCTGTTGTCTTGGCCCCGTGTTGGCTTTCCTCCGCCCGGCCCCTGGATAGACCTGTCTCCCTGTCCGGCCTTAGCCTCCGGTCGCCCAGCCCCTGGGTAGACCTGTTGTCCTGGCCGGCCTTGGCCTCCGGCCGACCGGCCCTTGGGTAGACCTGTTTTCCATGTCGTCCTTGGCCTCCGCCCGCCCGGTTTGGTGGTAGACCTGTCGTCTCAGGCCCGTCTTGGCTTACCTACGCTCGGCCCGTGGGTAGACCTCTTGCCCTGGCCAGCCTCGGCCTTCAGGCGCTGGGCCCGTGGGTAGATTTGTTGTCCTGGCCGGGTTTGGCCTCCAGGCACCGGGACCCTTCGTAGACCTGTTGTCCCGGCCGGACTCGGCCTCCAGGCGCCGGGTCCCTGGGTAGACCAGTTGCCATGGCCGGCCTCGGCCTCCAGGCGCGGGGGCCCAGGGTAGACCTGCTGTCCTCGGCGGGCCTCGGCCTCCAGGCGCCGTGGACCGTGGGGAGAGCTGTTGCCCATGCCGGCCTTAGCCTCTGGCCGACTGGCCCATGGGTAGACATGTTGCCCTTGCCGGCCTCAGCCTGCAGGCGCCAAGTCCGTGGGTAGACCTGTTGCCCTGGATGGCCTCGGACTCCAGGCCCCGGGGCCCTGGGTAGACCTGTTTGTCTGGGCCTCGTGTTGGCTTTCCTCCGTCTGGCCCCCGGGGAGACCTGTCTCCCTGGCTGGCCTTAGCCTCCGGCCGACCGGCCCATGGGTAGACCTGTTGTCCTGGCCGGCCTTGGCCTCGGCCGAGCGGCCTTGGGTAGACCTGTTGTCCATGTCGTCCTTGGCCTCCGCCCGCCAGGCCCTGTGGGTAGACCTGTGTCCCTGGCAGGCCTTGGCCTCCAGGCACCGGGGCCCTGGGTTGACCTGTTGTCTCGGCCCTGTCTTGGCTTACCTCTGCTCGGCCCTTGGGTAGACCTGTTGCCATGGCCTTCCTTAGCCTCCGGCCGACCGGCCTCGTGGGTAGACCTGTTGTCCTGGCCGGCCTTAGCCTCCGGCCACCCGGCCCGTGGGTAGACCTGTTGCCCTGGCCGTCCTTAGCCTCCAGGCGCCTGGCTCCAGGGTAGACCTGTTGTCCGTGCAGGCCTCAGCCTCCAGGCGCCCAGTTCGGGGTAGACCTGTTTCCCTGGACAGCCTCGGACTCCAGACGCCAAGGCCCTGGGTAGACCTGTTGTCTTGGCCCCGTGTTGGCTTTCCTCCGCCCGGCCCCTGGATAGACCTGCTCCCTGTCCTGCCTTAGCCTCCGGTCGCCCAGCCCCTGGGTAGACTGTTGTCCTGGCCGGCCTTGGCCTCCGGCCGACCGGCCCTTGGGTAGACCTGTTTTCCATGTCGTCCTTGGCCTCCGCCCGCCCGGTTTGGTGGTAGACCTGTCGTCTCAGGCCCGTCTTGGCTTACCTACGCTCGGCCCGTGGGTAGACCTCTTGCCCTGGCCAGCCTCGGCCTTCAGGCGCTGGGCCCGTGGGTAGATTTGTTGTCCTGGCCGGGTTTGGCCTCCAGGCACCGGGACCCTTCGTAGACCTGTTGTCCCCGGCCGGACTCGGCCTCCAGGCGCCAGGTCCCTGGGTAGACCAGTTGCCATGGCCGGCCTCGGCCTCCAGGCGCGGGGGCCCAGGGTAGACCTGCTGTCCTCGGCGGCCTCGGCCTCCAGGCGCCGGGACCGTGGGGAGAGCTGTTGCCCATGCCGGCCTTAGCCTCTGGCCGACTGCCCATGGGTAGACATGTTGCCCTTGCCGGCCTCAGCCTGCAGGCGCCAAGTCCGTGGGTAGACCTGTTGCCCTGGATGGCCTCGGACTCCAGGCCCCGGGGCCCTGGGTAGACCTGTTGTCTGGGCCTCGTGTTGGCTTTCCTCCGTCTGGCCCCCGGGGAGACCTGTCTCCCTGGCCAGCCTTAGCCTCCGGCCGACCGGCCCATGGGTAGACCTGTTGTCCTGGCCGGCCTTGGCCTCCGGCCGACCGGCCCTTGGGTAGACCTGCTGTCCATGTCGTCCTTGGTCTCTGTCCGCCAGGCCCTGTGGGTAGACCTGTGTCCCTGGCAGGCCTTGGCCTCCAGGCACCGGGGCCCTGAGTTGACCTGTTGTCTCGGCCCTGTCTGGCTTACCTCTGCTCGGCCCTTGGGTAGACCTGTTGCGATGGCCTTCCTTAGCCTCCGGCCGACCGGCCTCGTGGGTAAAACCTGTAGTACTGGCCGGCCTCAGCCTCCAGGCGCCCAGTTCGGGGTAGACCTGTTTCCCTGGACAGCCTCGGACTCCAGACGCCAAGGCCCTGGGTAGACCTGTTGTCATGGCCCCGTGTTGGCTTTCCTCCGCCTGGCCCCTGGATAGACCTGTCTCCCTGTCCGCCTTAGCCTCCGGTCGCCCAGCCCCTGGGTAGACCTGTTGCCCTGGCCGGCCTCAGCCTCCAGGCGCCGGGGCACAGGGTAGACCTGCTGTCCCCAGCGGGCCTCGGCCTCCAGGCGCCGGGACCGCGGGGAGACCTGCTGCCCATGCCGGCCTTAGCCTCTGGCCGACCGGCCCATGCGTAGACCTGCTGTGCTGGCCGGCCTTAGCCTCCGGCCGCCCGGCCCCTGTGTAGACCTGTTGTCCATGTCGTCCTTGGCCTCCGCCCGCCAGGCCCTGTGGGTAGACCTGTGTCCCTGGCAGGCCTTGGCCTCCAGGCACCGGGGCCCTGGGTTGACCTGTTGTCTCGGCCCTGTCTTGGCTTACCTCTGCTTGGCCCTTGGGTAGACCTGTTGCCATGGCCTTCCTTAGCCTCCGGCCGACCGGCCTCGTGGGTAAACCTGTTGTCCTGGCCGGCCTTAGCCTCCGGCCACCCGGCCGTGGGTAGACCTGTTGCCCTGGCCGTCCTTAGCCTCCAGGCGCCCGGCTCCAGGGTAGACCTGTTGTCCGTGCAGGCCTCAGCCTCCAGGCGCCCAGTTCGGGGTAGACCTGTTTCCCTGGACAGCCTCGGACTCCAGACGCCAAGGCCCTGGGTAGACCTGTTGTCTTGGCCCCGTGTTGGCTTTCCTCCGCCCGGCCCCTGGATAGACCTGTCTCCCTGGCCGGCCTTAGCCTCCGGCCGACCGGCTTATGGGTAGACCTGTTGTCCTGGCCGGCCTTGGCCTCCGGCCGACCGGCCCTTGGGTAGACCTGTTGTCCATGTCATCCTTGGCCTCCGCCCGCCCGGCTTGGTGGTAGACCTGTCGTCTCAGGCCCGTCTTGGCTTACCTACGCTCGGCCCGTGGGTAGACCTCTTGCCCTGGCCAGCCTCGGCCTTCAGGCGCTGGGCCCGTGGGTAGATTTGTTGTCCTGGCCGGGTTTGGCCTCAGGCACCGGGACCCTTCGTAGACCTGTTGTCCCGGCCGGACTCGGCCTCCAGGCGCCGGGTCCCTGGGTAGACCAGTTGCCATGGCCGCCTTGGCCTCCAGGCGCTGGGGCCCAGGGTAGACCTGCTGTCCTCGGCGGGCCTCGGCCTCCAGGCGCCGGGACCGTGGGGAGAGCTGTTGCCCATGCCGGCCTTAGCCTCTGGCCGACTGGCCCATGGGTAGACATGTTGCCCTTGCCGGCCTCAGCCTGCAGGCGCCAAGTCCGTGGGTAGACCTGTTGCCCTGGATGGCCTCGGACTCCAGGCACCGGGGCCCTGGGTTGACCTGCTGTCTGGGCCTCGTGTTGGCTTTCCTCCGCCTGGCCCCCGGGGAGACCTCTCTCCCTGGCCGGCCTTAGCCTCCGGCCGACCGGCCCATGGGTAGACCTGTTGTCCTGGCCGGCCTTGGCCTCCGGCCGACCGGCCCTTGGGTAGACCTGTTGTCCATGTCGTCCTTGGCCTCCGCCCGCCAGGCCCTGTGGGTAGACCTGTGTCCCTGGCGGGCCTTGGCCTCCAGGCACCGGGGCCCTGGGTTGACCTGTTGTCTCGGCCCTGTCTTGGCTTACCTCTGCTCGGACCTTGGGTAGACCTGTTGCCATGGCCTTCCTTAGCCTCCGGCCGACCGGCCTGTGGGTAGACCTGTTGCCCTGGCCGTCCTTAGCCTCCAGGCGCCCGGCTCCAGGGTAGACCTGTTGTCTGTGCAGGCCTCAGCCTCCAGGCGCCCAGTTCGGGGTAGACCTGTTTCCCTGGACAGCCTCGGACTCCAGACGCCAAGGCCCTGGGTAGACCTGTTGTCTTGGCCCCGTGTTGGCTTTCCTCCGCCCGGCCCCTGGATAGACCTGTCTCCCTGGCCGGCCTTAGCCTCCGGCCGACCGGCTCATGGGTAGACCTGTTGTCCTGGCCGGCCTTGGCCTCTGGCCGACCGGCCCTTGGGTAGACCTGTTGTCCATGTCGTCCTTGGCCTCCGCCCGCCCGGCTTGGTGGTAGACCTGTCGTCTCAGGCCCGTCTTGGCTTACCTACGCTCGGCCCGTGGGTAGACCTCTTGCCCTGGCCAGCCTCGGCCTTCAGGCGCTGGGCTCGTGGGTAGATTTGTTGTCCTGGCCGGGTTTGGCCTCCAGGCACCGGGACCCTTCGTAGACCTGTTGTCCCCGGCCGGACTCGGCCTCCAGGCGCCGGGTCCCTGGGTAGACCAGTTGCCCTGGCCGGCCTCGGCCTCCAGGCGCGGGGGCCCAGGGTAGACCTGCTGTCCTCGGCGGGCCTCGGCCTCCAGGCGCCGGGACCGTGGGGAGAGCTGTTGCCCATGCCAGCCTTAGCCTCTGGCCAACTGGCCCATGGGTAGACATGTTGCCCTTGCCGGCCTCAGCCTGCAGGCGCCAAGTCCGTGGGTAGACCTGTTGCCCTGGATGGCCTCGGACTCCAGGCTCCGGGGCCCTGGGTAGACCTGTTGTCTGGGCCTCGTGTTGGCTTTCCTCCGCCTGGCCCCCGGGGAGACCTGTCTCCCTGGCCGGCCTTAGCCTCCGGCCGACCGGCCCATGGGTAGACCTGTTGTCCTGGCCGGCCTTGGCCTCCGGCCGAGCGGCCCTTGGGTAGACCTGTTGTCCATGTCGTCCTTGGCCTCCGCCCGCCAGGCCCTGTGGGTAGACCTGTGTCCCTGGCAGGCCTTGGCCTCCAGGCACCGGGGCCCTGGGTTGACCTGTTGTCTCGGCCCTGTCTTGGCTTACCTCTGCTCGGCCCTTGGGTAGACCTGTTGCCATGGCCTTCCTTAGCCTCCGGCCGACCGGCCTCGTGGGTAGACCTGTTGTCCTGGCCGGCCTTAGCCTCCGGCCACCCGGCCCGTGGGTAGACCTGTTGCCCTGGCCGTCCTTAGCCTCCAGGCGCCTGGCTCCAGGGTAGACCTGTTGTCCGTGCAGGCCTCAGCCTCCAGGCGCCCAGTTCGGGGTAGACCTGTTTCCCTGGACAGCCTCGGACTCCAGACGCCAAGGCCCTGGGTAGACCTGTTGTCTTGGCCCCGTGTTGGCTTTCCTCCGCCCGGCCCCTGGATAGACCTGTCTCCCTGTCCTGCCTTAGCCTCCGGTCGCCCAGCCCCTGGGTAGACCTGTTGTCCTGGCCGGCCTTGGCCTCCGGCCGACCGGCCCTTGGGTAGACCTGTTTTCCATGTCGTCCTTGGCCTCCGCCCGCCCGGTTTGGTGGTAGACCTGTCGTCTCAGGCCCGTCTTGGCTTACCTACGCTCGGCCCGTGGGTAGACCTCTTGCCCTGGCCAGCCTCGGCCTTCAGGCGCTGGGCCCGTGGGTAGATTTGTTGTCCTGGCCGGGTTTGGCCTCCAGGCACCGGGACCCTTCGTAGACCTGTTGTCCCCGGCCGGACTCGGCCTCCAGGCGCCAGGTCCCTGGGTAGACCAGTTGCCATGGCCGGCCTCGGCCTCCAGGCGCGGGGGCCCAGGGTAGACCTGCTGTCCTCGGCGGGCCTCGGCCTCCAGGCGCCGGGACCGTGGGGAGAGCTGTTGCCCATGCCGGCCTTAGCCTCTGGCCGACTGGCCCATGGGTAGACATGTTGCCCTTGCCGGCCTCAGCCTGCAGGCGCCAAGTCCGTGGGTAGACCTGTTGCCCTGGATGGCCTCGGACTCCAGGCCCCGGGGCCCTGGGTAGACCTGTTGTCTGGGCCTCGTGTTGGCTTTCCTCCGTCTGGCCCCCGGGGAGACCTGTCTCCCTGGCTGGCCTTAGCCTCCGGCCGACCGGCCCATGGGTAGACCTGTTGTCCTGGCCGGCCTTGGCCTCCGGCCGACCGGCCCTTGGGTAGACCTGCTGTCCATGTCGTCCTTGGTCTCTGTCCGCCAGGCCCTGTGGGTAGACCTGTGTCCCTGGCAGGCCTTGGCCTCCAGGCACCGGGGCCCTGAGTTGACCTGTTGTCTCGGCCCTGTCTTGGCTTACCTCTGCTCGGCCCTTGGGTAGACCTGTTGCGATGGCCTTCCTTAGCCTCCGGCCGACCGGCCTCGTGGGTAAACCTGTAGTACTGGCCGGCCTTAGCCTCCAGGCGCCCGGCTCCAGGGTAGACCTGTTGTCCGTGCAGGCCTCAGCCTCCAGGCGCCCAGTTCGGGGTAGACCTGTTTCCCTGGACAGCCTCGGACTCCAGACGCCAAGGCCCTGGGTAGACCTGTTGTCATGGCCCCGTGTTGGCTTTCCTCCGCCTGGCCCCTGGATAGACCTGTCTCCCTGTCCGGCCTTAGCCTCCGGTCGCCCAGCCCCTGGGTAGACCTGTTGCCCTGGCCGGCCTCAGCCTCCAGGCGCCGGGGCACAGGGTAGACCTGCTGTCCCCAGCGGGCCTCGGCCTCCAGGCGCCGGGACCGCGGGGAGACCTGCTGCCCATGCCGGCCTTAGCCTCTGGCCGACCGGCCCATGCGTAGACCTGCTGTGCTGGCCGGCCTTAGCCTCCGGCCGCCCGGCCCCTGTGTAGACCTGTTGTCCATGTCGTCCTTGGCCTCCGCCCGCCAGGCCCTGTGGGTAGACCTGTGTCCCTGGCAGGCCTTGGCCTCCAGGCACCGGGGCCCTGGGTTGACCTGTTGTCTCGGCCCTGTCTTGGCTTACCTCTGCTTGGCCCTTGGGTAGACCTGTTGCCATGGCCTTCCTTAGCCTCCGGCCGACCGGCCTCGTGGGTAAACCTGTTGTCCTGGCCGGCCTTAGCCTCCGGCCACCCGGCCCGTGGGTAGACCTGTTGCCCTGGCCGTCCTTAGCCTCCAGGCGCCCGGCTCCAGGGTAGACCTGTTGTCCGTGCAGGCCTCAGCCTCCAGGCGCCCAGTTCGGGGTAGACCATTTTCCCTGGACAGCCTCGGACTCCAGACGCCAAGGCCCTGGGTAGACCTGTTGTCATGGCCCCGTGTTGGCTTTCCTCCGCCTGGCCCCTGGATAGACCTGTCTCCCTGTCCGGCCTTAGCCTCCGGTCGCCCAGCCCCTGGGTAGACCTGTTGCCCTGGCCGGCCTCAGCCTCCAGGCGCCGGGGCACAGGGTAGACCTGCTGTCCCCAGCGGGCCTCGGCCTCCAGGCGCCGGGACCGCGGGGAGACCTGCTGCCCATGCCGGCCTTAGCCTCTGGCCGACCGGCCCATGCGTAGACCTGCTGTGCTGGCCGGCCTTAGCCTCCGGCCGCCCGGCCCCTGTGTAGACCTGTTGTCCATGTCGTCCTTGGCCTCCGCCCGCCAGGCCCTGTGGGTAGACCTGTGTCCCTGGCAGGCCTTGGCCTCCAGGCACCGGGGCCCTGGGTTGACCTGTTGTCTCGGCCCTGTCTTGGCTTACCTCTGCTTGGCCCTTGGGTAGACCTGTTGCCATGGCCTTCCTTAGCCTCCGGCCGACCGGCCTCGTGGGTAAACCTGTTGTCCTGGCCGGCCTTAGCCTCCGGCCACCCGGCCCGTGGGTAGACCTGTTGCCCTGGCCGTCCTTAGCCTCCAGGCGCCCGGCTCCAGGGTAGACCTGTTGTCCGTGCAGGCCTCAGCCTCCAGGCGCCCAGTTCGGGGTAGACCTGTTTCCCTGGACAGCCTCGGACTCCAGACGCCAAGGCCCTGGGTAGACCTGTTGTCTTGGCCCCGTGTTGGCTTTCCTCCGCCCGGCCCCTGGATAGACCTGTCTCCCTGGCCGGCCTTAGCCTCCGGCCGACCGGCTTATGGGTAGACCTGTTGTCCTGGCCGGCCTTGGCCTCCGGCCGACCGGCCCTTGGGTAGACCTGTTGTCCATGTCATCCTTGGCCTCCGCCCGCCCGGCTTGGTGGTAGACCTGTCGTCTCAGGCCCGTCTTGGCTTACCTACGCTCGGCCCGTGGGTAGACCTCTTGCCCTGGCCAGCCTCGGCCTTCAGGCGCTGGGCCCGTGGGTAGATTTGTTGTCCTGGCCGGGTTTGGCCTCCAGGCACCGGGACCCTTCGTAGACCTGTTGTCCCGGCCGGACTCGGCCTCCAGGCGCCGGGTCCCTGGGTAGACCAGTTGCCATGGCCGGCCTTGGCCTCCAGGCGCTGGGGCCCAGGGTAGACCTGCTGTCCTCGGCGGGCCTCGGCCTCCAGGCGCCGGGACCGTGGGGAGAGCTGTTGCCCATGCCGGCCTTAGCCTCTGGCCGACTGGCCCATGGGTAGACATGTTGCCCTTGCCGGCCTCAGCCTGCAGGCGCCAAGTCCGTGGGTAGACCTGTTGCCCTGGATGGCCTCGGACTCCAGGCACCGGGGCCCTGGGTTGACCTGCTGTCTGGGCCTCGTGTTGGCTTTCCTCCGCCTGGCCCCCGGGGAGACCTCTCTCCCTGGCCGGCCTTAGCCTCCGGCCGACCGGCCCATGGGTAGACCTGTTGTCCTGGCCGGCCTTGGCCTCCGGCCGACCGGCCCTTGGGTAGACCTGTTGTCCATGTCGTCCTTGGCCTCCGCCCGCCAGGCCCTGTGGGTAGACCTGTGTCCCTGGCAGGCCTTGGCCTCCAGGCACCGGGGCCCTGGGTTGACCTGTTGTCTCGGCCCTGTCTTGGCTTACCTCTGCTCGGACCTTGGGTAGACCTGTTGCCATGGCCTTCCTTATCCTCCGGCCGACCGGCCTGTGGGTAGACCTGTTGCCCTGGCCGTCCTTAGCCTCCAGGCGCCCGGCTCCAGGGTAGACCTGTTGTCTGTGCAGGCCTCAGCCTCCAGGCGCCCAGTTCGGGGTAGACCTGTTTCCCTGGACAGCCTCGGACTCCAGACGCCAAGGCCCTGGGTAGACCTGTTGTCTTGGCCCCGTGTTGGCTTTCCTCCGCCCGGCCCCTGGATAGACCTGTCTCCCTGGCCGGCCTTAGCCTCCGGCCGACCGGCTCATGGGTAGACCTGTTGTCCATGTCGTCCTTGGCCTCCGCCCGCCCGGCTTGGTGGTAGACCTGTCGTCTCAGGCCCGTCTTGGCTTACCTAGGCTCGGCCCGTGGGTAGACCTCTTGCCCTGGCCAGCCTCGGCCTTCAGGCGCTGGGCTCGTGGGTAGATTTGTTGTCCTGGCCGGGTTTGGCCTCCAGGCACCGGGACCCTTCGTAGACCTGTTGTCCCCGGCCGGACTCGGCCTCCAGGCGCCGGGTCCCTGGGTAGACCAGTTGCCATTGCCGGCCTCGGCCTCCAGGCGCGGGGGCCCAGGGTAGACCTGCTGTCCTTGGCGGGCCTCGGCCTCCAGGCGCCGGGACCGTGGGGAGAGCTGTTGCCCATGCCAGCCTTAGCCTCTGGCCGACTGGCCCATGGGTAGACATGTTGCCCTTGCCGGCCTCAGCCTGCAGGCGCCAAGTCCGTGGGTAGACCTGTTGCCCTGGATGGCCTCGGACTCCAGGCTCCGGGGCCCTGGGTAGACCTGTTGTCTGGGCCTCGTGTTGGCTTTCCTCCGCCTGGCCCCCGGGGAGACCTGTCTCCCTGGCCGGCCTTAGCCTCCGGCCGACCGGCCCATGGGTAGACCTGTTGTCCTGGCCGGCCTTGGCCTCCGGCCGAGCGGCCCTTGGGTAGACCTGTTGTCCATGTCGTCCTTGGCCTCCGCCCGCCAGGCCCTGTGGGTAGACCTGTGTCCCTGGCAGGCCTTGGCCTCCAGGCACCGGGGCCCTGGGTTGACCTGTTGTCTCGGCCCTGTCTTGGCTTACCTCTGCTCGGCCCTTGGGTAGACCTGTTGCCATGGCCTTCCTTAGCCTCCGGCCGACCGGCCTCGTGGGTAGACCTGTTGTCCTGGCCGGCCTTAGCCTCCGGCCACCCGGCCCGTGGGTAGACCTGTTGCCCTGGCTGTCCTTAGCCTCCAGGCGCCTGGCTCCAGGGTAGACCTGTTGTCCGTGCAGGCCTCAGCCTCCAGGCGCCCAGTTCGGGGTAGACCTGTTTCCCTGGACAGCCTCGGACTCCAGACGCCAAGGCCCTGGGTAGACCTGTTGTCCTGGCCGGCCTTGGCCTCCGGCCGACCGGCCCTTGGGTAGACCTGTTTTCCATGTCGTCCTTGGCCTCCGCCCGCCCGGTTTTGTGGTAGACCTGTCGTCTCAGGCCCGTCTTGGCTTACCTACGCTCGGCCCGTGGGTAGACCTCTTGCCCTGGCCAGCCTCGGCCTTCAGGCGCTGGGCCCGTGGGTAGATTTGTTGTCCTGGCCGGGTTTGGCCTCCAGGCACCGGGACCCTTCGTAGACCTGTTGTCCCCGGCCGGACTCGGTCTCCAGGCGCCAGGTCCCTGGGTAGACCAGTTGCCATGGCCGGCCTCGGCCTCCAGGCGCGGGGGCCCAGGGTAGACCTGCTGTCCTCGGCGGGCCTCGGCCTCCAGGCGCCGGGACCGTGGGGAGAGCTGTTGCCCATGCCGGCCTTAGCCTCTGGCCGACTGGCCCATGGGTAGACATGTTGCCCTTGCCGGCCTCAGCCTGCAGGCGCCAAGTCCGTGGGTAGACCTGTTGCCCTGGATGGCCTCGGACTCCAGGCCCCGGGGCCCTGGGTAGACCTGTTGTCTGGGCCTCGTGTTGGCTTTCCTCCGTCTGGCCCCCGGGGAGACCTGTCTCCCTGGCTGGCCTTAGCCTCCGGCCGACCGGCCCATGGGTAGACCTGTTGTCCTGGCCGGCCTTGGCCTCCGGCCGACCGGCCCTTGGGTAGACCTGCTGTCCATGTCGTCCTTGGTCTCTGTCCGCCAGGCCCTGTGGGTAGACCTGTGTCCCTGGCAGGCCTTGGCCTCCAGGCACCGGGGCCCTGAGTTGACCTGTTGTCTCGGCCCTGTCTTGGCTTACCTCTGCTCGGCCCTTGGGTAGACCTGTTGCGATGGCCTTCCTTAGCCTCCGGCCGACCGGCCTCGTGGGTAAACCTGTAGTACTGGCCGGCCTTAGCCTCCAGGCGCCCGGCTCCAGGGTAGACCTGTTGTCCGTGCAGGCCTCAGCCTCCAGGCGCCCAGTTCGGGGTAGACCTGTTTCCCTGGACAGCCTCGGACTCCAGACGCCAAGGCCCTGGGTAGACCTGTTGTCATGGCCCCGTGTTGGCTTTCCTCCGCCTGGCCCCTGGATAGACCTGTCTCCCTGTCCGGCCTTAGCCTCCGGTCGCCCAGCCCCTGGGTAGACCTGTTGCCCTGGCCGGCCTCAGCCTCCAGGCGCCGGGGCACAGGGTAGACCTGCTGTCCCCAGCGGGCCTCGGCCTCCAGGCGCCGGGACCGCGGGGAGACCTGCTGCCCATGCCGGCCTTAGCCTCTGGCCGACCGGCCCATGCGTAGACCTGCTGTGCTGGCCGGCCTTAGCCTCCGGCCGCCCGGCCCCTGTGTAGACCTGTTGTCCATGTCGTCCTTGGCCTCCGCCCGCCAGGCCCTGTGGGTAGACCTGTGTCCCTGGCAGGCCTTGGCCTCCAGGCACCGGGGCCCTGGGTTGACCTGTTGTCTCGGCCCTGTCTTGGCTTACCTCTGCTTGGCCCTTGGGTAGACCTGTTGCCATGGCCTTCCTTAGCCTCCGGCCGACCGACCTCGTGGGTAGACCTGTTGTCCTGGCCGGCCTTAGCCTCCGGCCACCCGGCCCGTGGGTAGACCTGTTGCCCTGGCCGTCCTTAGCCTCCAGGCGCCCGGCTCCAGGGTAGACCTGTTGTCCGTGCAGGCCTCAGCCTCCAGGCGCCCAGTTCGGGGTAGACCTGTTTCCCTGGACAGCCTCGGACTCCAGACGCCAAGGCCCTGGGTAGACCTGTTGTCTTGGCCCCGTGTTGGCTTTCCTCCGCCCGGCCCCTGGATAGACCTGTCTCCCTGGCCGGCCTTAGCCTCCGGCCGACCGGCTTATGGGTAGACCTGTTGTCCTGGCCGGCCTTGGCCTCCGGCCGACCGGCCCTTGGGTAGACCTGTTGTCCATGTCATCCTTGGCCTCCGCCCGCCCGGCTTGGTGGTAGACCTGTCGTCTCAGGCCCGTCTTGGCTTACCTACGCTCGGCCCGTGGGTAGACCTCTTGCCCTGGCCAGCCTCGGCCTTCAGGCGCTGGGCCCGTGGGTAGATTTGTTGTCCTGGCCGGGTTTGGCCTCCAGGCACCGGGACCCTTCGTAGACCTGTTGTCCCGGCCGGACTCGGCCTCCAGGCGCCGGGTCCCTGGGTAGACCAGTTGCCATGGCCGGCCTTGGCCTCCAGGCGCTGGGGCCCAGGGTAGACCTGCTGTCCTCGGCGGGCCTCGGCCTCCAGGCGCCGGGACCGTGGGGAGAGCTGTTGCCCATGCCGGCCTTAGCCTCTGGCCGACTGGCCCATGGGTAGACATGTTGCCCTTGCCGGCCTCAGCCTGCAGGCGCCAAGTCCGTGGGTAGACCTGTTGCCCTGGATGGCCTCGGACTCCAGGCACCGGGGCCCTGGGTTGACCTGCTGTCTGGGCCTCGTGTTGGCTTTCCTCCGCCTGGCCCCCGGGGAGACCTCTCTCCCTGGCCGGCCTTAGCCTCCGGCCGACCGGCCCATGGGTAGACCTGTTGTCCTGGCCGGCCTTGGCCTCCGGCCGACCGGCCCTTGGGTAGACCTGTTGTCCATGTCGTCCTTGGCCTCCGCCCGCCAGGCCCTGTGGGTAGACCTGTGTCCCTGGCGGGCCTTGGCCTCCAGGCACCGGGGCCCTGGGTTGACCTGTTGTCTCGGCCCTGTCTTGGCTTACCTCTGCTCGGCCCTTGGGTAGACCTGTTGCCATGGCCTTCCTTAGCCTCCGGCCGACCGGCCTGTGGGTAGACCTGTTGCCCTGGCCGTCCTTAGCCTCCAGGCGCCCGGCTCCAGGGTAGACCTGTTGTCCGTGCAGGCCTCAGCCTCCAGGCGCCCAGTTCGGGGTAGACCTGTTTCCCTGGACAGCCTCGGACTCCAGACGCCAAGGCCCTGGGTAGACCTGTTGTCTTGGCCCCGTATTGGCTTTCCTCCGCCCGGCCCCTGGATAGACCTGTCTCCCTGGCCGGCCTTAGCCTCCGGCCGACCGGCTCATGGGTAGACCTGTTGTCCTGGCCGGCCTTGGCCTCCGGCCGACCGGCCCTTGGGTAGACCTGTTGTCCATGTCGTCCTTGGCCTCCGCCCGCCCGGCTTGGTGGTAGACCTGTCGTCTCAGGCCCGTCTTGGCTTACCTACGCTCGGCCCGTGGGTAGACCTCTTGCCCTGGCCAGCCTCGGCCTTCAGGCGCTGGGCCCGTGGGTAGATTTGTTGTCCTGGCCGGGTTTGGCCTCCAGGCACCGGGACCCTTCGTAGACCTGTTGTCCCCGGCCGGACTCGGCCTCCAGGCGCCGGGTCCCTGGGTAGACCAGTTGCCCTGGCCGGCCTCGGCCTCCAGGCGCGGGGGCCCAGGGTAGACCTGCTGTCCTCGGCGGGCCTCGGCCTCCAGGCGCCGGGACCGTGGGGAGAGCTGTTGCCCATGCCAGCCTTAGCCTCTGGCCGACTGGCCCATGGGTAGACATGTTGCCCTTGCCGGCCTCAGCCTGCAGGCGCCAAGTCCGTGGGTAGACCTGTTGCCCTGGATGGCCTCGGACTCCAGGCTCCGGGGCCCTGGGTAGACCTGTTGTCTGGGCCTCGTGTTGGCTTTCCTCCGCCTGGCCCCCGGGGAGACCTGTCTCCCTGGCCGGCCTTAGCCTCCGGCCGACCGGCCCATGGGTAGACCTGTTGTCCTGGCCGGCCTTGGCCTCCGGCCGACCGGCCCTTGGGTAGACCTGTTGTCCATGTCGTCCTTGGCCTCCGCCCGCCAGGCCCTGTGGGTAGACCTGTGTCCCTGGCAGGCCTTGGCCTCCAGGCACCGGGGCCCTGGGTTGACCTGTTGTCTCGGCCCTGTCTTGGCTTACCTCTGCTCGGCCCTTGGGTAGACCTGTTGCCATGGCCTTCCTTAGCCTCCGGCCGACCGGCCTCGTGGGTAGACCTGTTGTCCTGGCCGGCCTTAGCCTCCGGCCACCCGGCCCGTGGGTAGACCTGTTTCCCTGGCTGTCCTTAGCCTCCAGGCGCCCGGCTCCAGGGTAGACCTGTTGTCCGTGCAGGCCTCAGCCTCCAGGCGCCCAGTTCGGGGTAGACCTGTTTCCCTGGACAGCCTCGGACTCCAGACGCCAAGGCCCTGGGTAGACCTGTTGTCTTGGCCCCGTGTTGGCTTTCCTCCGCCCGGCCCCTGGATAGACCTGTCTCCCTGGCCGGCCTTAGCCTCCGGCCGACCGGCTCATGGGTAGACCTGTTGTCCTGGCCGGCCTTGGCCTCCGGCCGACCGGCCCTTGGGTAGACCTGTTGTCCATGTCGTCCTTGGCCTCCGCCCGCCCGGCTTGGTGGTAGACCTGTCGTCTCAGGCCCGTCTTGGCTTACCTACGCTCGGCCCGTGGGTAGACCTCTTGCCCTGGCCAGCCTCGGCCTTCAGGCGCTGGGCTCGTGGGTAGATTTGTTGTCCTGGCCGGGTTTGGCCTCCAGGCACCGGGACCCTTCGTAGACCTGTTGTCCCCGGCCGGACTCGGCCTCCAGGCGCCGGGTCCCTGGGTAGACCAGTTGCCCTGGCCGGCCTCGGCCTCCAGGCGCGGGGGCCCAGGGTAGACCTGCTGTCCTCGGCGGGCCTCGGCCTCCAGGCGCCGGGACCGTGGGGAGAGCTGTTGCCCATGCCAGCCTTAGCCTCTGGCCGACTGGCCCATGGGTAGACATGTTGCCCTTGCCGGCCTCAGCCTGCAGGCGCCAAGTCCGTGGGTAGACCTGTTGCCCTGGATGGCCTCGGACTCCAGGCTCCGGGGCCCTGGGTAGACCTGTTGTCTGGGCCTCGTGTTGGCTTTCCTCCGCCTGGCCCCCGGGGAGACCTGTCTCCCTGGCCGGCCTTAGCCTCCGGCCGACCGGCCCATGGGTAGACCTGTTGTCCTGGCCGGCCTCGGCCTCCGGCCGAGCGGCCCTTGGGTAGACCTGCTGTCCATGTCGTCCTTGGTCTCTGTCCGCCAGGCCCTGTGGGTAGACCTGTGTCCCTGGCAGGCCTTGGCCTCCAGGCACCGGGGCCCTGAGTTGACCTGTTGTCTCGGCCCTGTCTTGGCTTACCTCTGCTCGGCCCTTGGGTAGACCTGTTGCCATGGCCTTCCTTAGCCTCCGGCCGACCGGCCTCGTGGGTAAACCTGTAGTACTGGCCGGCCTTAGCCTCCAGGCGCCCGGCTCCAGGGTAGACCTGTTGTCCGTGCAGGCCTCAGCCTCCAGGCGCCCAGTTCGGGGTAGACCTGTTTCCCTGGACAGCCTCGGACTCCAGACGCCAAGGCCCTGGGTAGACCTGTTGTCATGGCCCCGTGTTGGCTTTCCTCCGCCTGGCCCCTGGATAGACCTGTCTCCCTGTCCGGCCTTAGCCTCCGGTCGCCCAGCCCCTGGGTAGACCTGTTGCCCTGGCCGGCCTCAGCCTCCAGGCGCCGGGGCACAGGGTAGACCTGCTGTCCCCAGCGGGCCTCGGCCTCCAGGCGCCGGGACCGCGGGGAGACCTGCTGCCCATGCCGGCCTTAGCCTCTGGCCGACCGGCCCATGCGTAGACCTGCTGTGCTGGCCGGCCTTAGCCTCCGGCCGCCCGGCCCCTGTGTAGACCTGTTGTCCATGTCGTCCTTGGCCTCCGCCCGCCAGGCCCTGTGGGTAGACCTGTGTCCCTGGCAGGCCTTGGCCTCCAGGCACCGGGGCCCTGGGTTGACCTGTTGTCTCGGCCCTGTCTTGGCTTACCTCTGCTTGGCCCTTGGGTAGACCTGTTGCCATGGCCTTCCTTAGCCTCCGGCCGACCGGCCTCGTGGGTAGACCTGTTGTCCTGGCCGGCCTTAGCCTCCGGCCACCCGGCCCGTGGGTAGACCTGTTGCCCTGGCCGTCCTTAGCCTCCAGGCGCCCGGCTCCAGGGTAGACCTGTTGTCCGTGCAGGCCTCAGCCTCCAGGCGCCCAGTTCGGGGTAGACCTGTTTCCCTGGACAGCCTCGGACTCCAGACGCCAAGGCCCTGGGTAGACCTGTTGTCTTGGCC
Organism: Anomalospiza imberbis; assembly: GCF_031753505.1. Taxonomy (NCBI): domain Eukaryota; kingdom Metazoa; phylum Chordata; class Aves; order Passeriformes; family Viduidae; genus Anomalospiza; species Anomalospiza imberbis. Next base: position 23,329 of record NW_027100524.1, on the reverse strand, counting down.
CCGTGTTGGCTTTCCTCCGCCCGGCCCCTGGATAGACCTGTCTCCCTGGCCGGCCTTAGCCTCCGGCCGACCGGCTTATGGGTAGACCTGTTGTCCTGGCCGGCCTTGGCCTCCGGCCGACCGGCCCTTGGGTAGACCTGTTGTCCATGTCATCCTTGGCCTCCGCCCGCCCGGCTTGGTGGTAGACCTGTCGTCTCAGGCCCGTCTTGGCTTACCTACGCTCGGCCCGTGGGTAGACCTCTTGCCCTGGCCAGCCTCGGCCTTCAGGCGCTGGGCCCGTGGGTAGATTTGTTGTCCTGGCCGGGTTTGGCCTCCAGGCACCGGGACCCTTCGTAGACCTGTTGTCCCGGCCGGACTCGGCCTCCAGGCGCCGGGTCCCTGGGTAGACCAGTTGCCATGGCCGGCCTTGGCCTCCAGGCGCTGGGGCCCAGGGTAGACCTGCTGTCCTCGGCGGGCCTCGGCCTCCAGGCGCCGGGACCGTGGGGAGAGCTGTTGCCCATGCCGGCCTTAGCCTCTGGCCGACTGGCCCATGGGTAGACATGTTGCCCTTGCCGGCCTCAGCCTGCAGGCGCCAAGTCCGTGGGTAGACCTGTTGCCCTGGATGGCCTCGGACTCCAGGCACCGGGGCCCTGGGTTGACCTGCTGTCTGGGCCTCGTGTTGGCTTTCCTCCGCCTGGCCCCCGGGGAGACCTCTCTCCCTGGCCGGCCTTAGCCTCCGGCCGACCGGCCCATGGGTAGACCTGTTGTCCTGGCCGGCCTTGGCCTCCGGCCGACCGGCCCTTGGGTAGACCTGTTGTCCATGTCGTCCTTGGCCTCCGCCCGCCAGGCCCTGTGGGTAGACCTGTGTCCCTGGCGGGCCTTGGCCTCCAGGCACCGGGGCCCTGGGTTGACCTGTTGTCTCGGCCCTGTCTTGGCTTACCTCTGCTCGGCCCTTGGGTAGACCTGTTGCCATGGCCTTCCTTAGCCTCCGGCCGACCGGCCTGTGGGTAGACCTGTTGCCCTGGCCGTCCTTAGCCTCCAGGCGCCCGGCTCCAGGGTAGACCTGTTGTCCGTGCAGGCCTCAGCCTCCAGGCGCCCAGTTCGGGGTAGACCTGTTTCCCTGGACAGCCTCGGACTCCAGACGCCAAGGCCCTGGGTAGACCTGTTGTCTTGGCCCCGTATTGGCTTTCCTCCGCCCGGCCCCTGGATAGACCTGTCTCCCTGGCCGGCCTTAGCCTCCGGCCGACCGGCTCATGGGTAGACCTGTTGTCCTGGCCGGCCTTGGCCTCCGGCCGACCGGCCCTTGGGTAGACCTGTTGTCCATGTCGTCCTTGGCCTCCGCCCGCCCGGCTTGGTGGTAGACCTGTCGTCTCAGGCCCGTCTTGGCTTACCTACGCTCGGCCCGTGGGTAGACCTCTTGCCCTGGCCAGCCTCGGCCTTCAGGCGCTGGGCTCGTGGGTAGATTTGTTGTCCTGGCGGGGTTTGGCCTCCAGGCACCGGGACCCTTCGTAGACCTGTTGTCCCCGGCCGGACTCGGCCTCCAGGCGCCGGGTCCCTGGGTAGACCAGTTGCCCTGGCCGGCCTCGGCCTCCAGGCGCGGGGGCCCAGGGTAGACCTGCTGTCCTCGGCGGGCCTCGGCCTCCAGGCGCCGGGACCGTGGGGAGAGCTGTTGCCCATGCCAGCCTTAGCCTCTGGCCGACTGGCCCATGGGTAGACATGTTGCCCTTGCCGGCCTCAGCCTGCAGGCGCCAAGTCCGTGGGTAGACCTGTTGCCCTGGATGGCCTCGGACTCCAGGCTCCGGGGCCCTGGGTAGACCTGTTGTCTGGGCCTCGTGTTGGCTTTCCTCCGCCTGGCCCCCGGGGAGACCTGTCTCCCTGGCCGGCCTTAGCCTCCGGCCGACCGGCCCATGGGTAGACCTGTTGTCCTGGCCGGCCTTGGCCTCCGGCCGACCGGCCCTTGGGTAGACCTGTTGTCCATGTCGTCCTTGGCCTCCGCCCGCCAGGCCCTGTGGGTAGACCTGTGTCCCTGGCAGGCCTTGGCCTCCAGGCACCGGGGCCCTGGGTTGACCTGTTGTCTCGGCCCTGTCTTGGCTTACCTCTGCTCGGCCCTTGGGTAGACCTGTTGCCATGGCCTTCCTTAGCCTCCGGCCGACCGGCCTCGTGGGTAGACCTGTTGTCCTGGCCGGCCTTAGCCTCCGGCCACCCGGCCCGTGGGTAGACCTGTTGCCCTGGCCGTCCTTAGCCTCCAGGCGCCTGGCTCCAGGGTAGACCTGTTGTCCGTGCAGGCCTCAGCCTCCAGGCGCCCAGTTCGGGGTAGACCTGTTTCCCTGGACAGCCTCGGACTCCAGACGCCAAGGCCCTGGGTAGACCTGTTGTCTTGGCCCCGTGTTGGCTTTCCTCCGCCCGGCCCCTGGATAGACCTGTCTCCCTGTCCGGCCTTAGCCTCCGGTCGCCCAGCCCCTGGGTAGACCTGTTGTCCTGGCCGGCCTTGGCCTCCGGCCGACCGGCCCTCGGGTAGACCTGTTTTCCATGTCGTCCTTGGCCTCCGCCCGCCCGGCTTGGTGGTAGACCTGTCGTCTCAGGCCCGTCTTGGCTTACCTACGCTCGGCCCGTGGGTAGACCTCTTGCCCTGGCCAGCCTCGGCCTTCAGGCGCTGGGCCCGTGGGTAGATTTGTTGTCCTGGCCGGGTTTGGCCTCCAGGCACCGGGACCCTTCGTAGACCTGTTGTCCCCGGCCAGACTCGGCCTCCAGGCGCCAGGTCCCTGGGTAGACCAGTTGCCATGGCCGGCCTCGGCCTCCAGGCGCGGGGGCCCAGGGTAGACCTGCTGTCCTCGGCGGGCCTCGGCCTCCAGGCGCCGGGACCGTGGGGAGAGCTGTTGCCCATGCCGGCCTTAGCCTCTGGCCGACTGGCCCATGGGTAGACATGTTGCCCTTGCCGGCCTCAGCCTGCAGGCGCCAAGTCCGTGGGTAGACCTGTTGCCCTGGATGGCCTCGGACTCCAGGCCCCGGGGCCCTGGGTAGACCTGTTGTCTGGGCCTCGTGTTGGCTTTCCTCCGCCTGGCCCCCGGGGAGACCTCTCTCCCTGGCCGGCCTTAGCCTCCGGCCGACCGGCCCATGGGTAGACCTGTTGTCCTGGCCGGCCTTGGCCTCCGGCCGACCGGCCCTTGGGTAGACCTGCTGTCCATGTCGTCCTTGGTCTCTGTCCGCCAGGCCCTGTGGGTAGACCTGTGTCCCTGGCAGGCCTTGGCCTCCAGGCACCGGGGCCCTGAGTTGACCTGTTGTCTCGGCCCTGTCTTGGCTTACCTCTGCTCGGCCCTTGGGTAGACCTGTTGCGATGGCCTTCCTTAGCCTCCGGCCGACCGGCCTCGTGGGTAAACCTGTAGTACTGGCCGGCCTTAGCCTCCAGGCGCCCGGCTCCAGGGTAGACCTGTTGTCCGTGCAGGCCTCAGCCTCCAGGCGCCCAGTTCGGGGTAGACCTGTTTCCCTGGACAGCCTCGGACTCCAGACGCCAAGGCCCTGGGTAGACCTGTTGTCATGGCCCCGTGTTGGCTTTCCTCCGCCTGGCCCCTGGATAGACCTGTCTCCCTGTCCGGCCTTAGCCTCCGGTCGCCCAGCCCCTGGGTAGACCTGTTGCCCTGGCCGGCCTCAGCCTCCAGGCGCCGGGGCACAGGGTAGACCTGCTGTCCCCGGCGGGCCTCGGCCTCCAGGCGCCGGGACCGCGGGGAGACCTGCTGCCCATGCCGGCCTTAGCCTCTGGCCGACCGGCCCATGCGTAGACCTGCTGTGCTGGCCGGCCTTAGCCTCCGGCCGCCCGGCCCCTGTGTAGACCTGTTGTCCATGTCGTCCTTGGCCTCCGCCCGCCAGGCCCTGTGGGTAGACCTGTGTCCCTGGCAGGCCTTGGCCTCCAGGCACCGGGGCCCTGGGTTGACCTGTTGTCTCGGCCCTGTCTTGGCTTACCTCTGCTTGGCCCTTGGGTAGACCTGTTGCCATGGCCTTCCTTAGCCTCCGGCCGACCGGCCTCGTGGGTAAACCTGTTGTCCTGGCCGGCCTTAGCCTCCGGCCACCCGGCCCGTGGGTAGACCTGTTGCCCTGGCTGTCCTTAGCCTCCAGGCGCCCGGCTCCAGGGTAGACCTGTTGTCCGTGCAGGCCTCAGCCTCCAGGCGCCCAGTTCGGGGTAGACCTGTTTCCCTGGACAGCCTCGGACTCCAGACGCCAAGGCCCTGGGTAGACCTGTTGTCTTGGCCCCGTGTTGGCTTTCCTCCGCCCGGCCCCTGGATAGACCTGTCTCCCTGGCCGGCCTTAGCCTCCGGCCGACCGGCTTATGGGTAGACCTGTTGTCCTGGCCGGCCTTGGCCTCCGGCCGACCGGCCCTTGGGTAGACCTGTTGTCCATGTCATCCTTGGCCTCCGCCCGCCCGGCTTGGTGGTAGACCTGTCGTCTCAGGCCCGTCTTGGCTTACCTACGCTCGGCCCGTGGGTAGACCTCTTGCCCTGGCCAGCCTCGGCCTTCAGGCGCTGGGCCCGTGGGTAGATTTGTTGTCCTGGCCGGGTTTGGCCTCCAGGCACCGGGACCCTTCGTAGACCTGTTGTCCCCGGCCGGACTCGGCCTCCAGGCGCCGGGTCCCTGGGTAGACCAGTTGCCATGGCCGGCCTCGGCCTCCAGGTGCGGGGGCCCAGGGTAGACCTGCTGTCCTCGGCGGGCCTCGGCCTCCAGACGCCGGGACCGTGGGGAGAGCTGTTGCCCATGCCGGCCTTAGCCTCTGGCCGACTGGCCCATGGGTAGACATGTTGCCCTTGCCGGCCTCAGCCTGCAGGCGCCAAGTCCGTGGGTAGACCTGTTGCCCTGGATGGCCTCGGACTCCAGGCCCCGGGGCCCTGGGTAGACCTATTGTCTGGGCCTCGTGTTGGCTTTCCTCCGCCTGGCCCCCGGGGAGACCTCTCTCCCTGGCCGGCCTTAGCCTCCGGCCGACCGGCCCATGGGTAGACCTGTTGTCCTGGCCGGCCTTGGCCTCCGGCCGACCGGCCCTTGGGTAGACCTGTTGTCCATGTCGTCCTTGGCCTCCGCCCGCCAGGCCCTGTGGGTAGACCTGTGTCCCTGGCGGGCCTTGGCCTCCAGGCACCGGGGCCCTGGGTTGACCTGTTGTCTCGGCCCTGTCTTGGCTTACCTCTGCTCGGCCCTAGGGTAGACCTGTTGCCATGGCCTTCCTTAGCCTCCGGCCGACCGGCCTGTGGGTAGACCTGTTGCCCTGGCCGTCCTTAGCCTCCAGGCGCCCGGCTCCAGGGTAGACCTGTTGTCCGTGCAGGCCTCAGCCTCCAGGCGCCCAGTTTGGGGTAGACCTGTTTCCCTGGACAGCCTCGGACTCCAGACGCCAAGGCCCTGGGTAGACCTGTTGTCTTGGCCCCGTGTTGGCTTTCCTCCGCCCGGCCCCTGGATAGACCTGTCTCCCTGTCCGGCCTTAGCCTCCGGTCGCCCAGCCCTTGGGTAGACCTGTTGCCATGGCCTTCCTTAGCCTCCGGCCGACCGGCCTCGTGGGTAAACCTGTTGTCCTGGCCGGCCTTAGCCTCCGGCCACCCGGCCTGTGGGTAGACCTGTTGCCCTGGCCGTCCTTAGCCTCCAGGCGCCCGGCTCCAGGGTAGACCTGTTGTCCGTGCAGGCCTCAGCCTCCAGGCGCCCAGTTCGGGGTAGACCTGTTTCCCTGGACAGCCTCGGACTCCAGACGCCAAGGCCCTGGGTAGACCTGTTGTCTTGGCCCCGGGTTGGCTTTCCTCTGCCCGGCCCATGGGTCGACCTGCTGCCCTGGCCGGCCTCGGCCTGCGGCCGACAGGCCCGATGGTAGACCTGTTGGCCTGGCTGGCCTCGGCCTCCGCCTGCCTGGCTTGTGGGTAGACCTGTTGTCCTGGCCGGCCCTAGCCTCCGGTTGCCCCGTCCCTGGGTAGACCTGTGGCCCTGGCCGGACTCGGCCTCCAGGCACCCGGTCTCTGGGTAGACAGGTTGCCCTTGCTGGCCTTAGCCTCCGGCGGCCCGGCCCATGGGTAGACCTGGTGTCCTGGCCGGCCTAAGCCCCAGGGGCCGGGCGGCCGGAAGCTAAGGCCGGCCAGCACAGCAGGTCTACCCACAGGCCGGTCGGCCAGAGTCTAAGGCCGGCATGGGCAACAAGTCTCCCCACGGTCCCGGCGCCTGGAGGCCGAGGCCCGCCGGGGACAACAGGTCAACGAAGGGTCCAGGCGCCTGGAGGCCGAATCCGGCCAGGACAACAGGTCTACCCAGGGGCACAGCGCCTGAAGGCCGAGGCTGGCCAGGGCAACAGGTCTACCCACGGAACCGGGCAGCCGGAGGCTAAGGCCGTCCAGGACAACAGGTCGACCCACGAGCCAGGCGGAAGTAAGCGAAGACAGGGCCGAGAAAACAGGTCTACCCAGGGCCCCGGCACCTGGAGGCCGCAGTCTGCCAGGGACACAGGTCTACCCGGCGGGCCAGGCGGCCGGAAGCTAAGGCCGGCCAGGACAACCGGTCTACCCATGGGCCGGTCGGCCGGAGGTCAAGGCCGGCCAGGGCAGCAGGTCTACCCGCGGGCCAGTCATAGGTAAGCCAAGACGGGGCCGAGACGACAGGTCTACCCACAAGCCGGGCAGGCAGAGGCCGAGGTCGGAGGGGGACAACAGGTCTACCCAGGGGCCCGGCGCCTGGCGGACAAGGCCAGCCTTAGCCTCCGGCCAACCAGCTCCGTTGGTAGACCTGTTGCCCTGGCTTGCCTCGGCCGTCAGGCGCCGGGCCCCTGGGTACACCTGTTGTCCTCACCGGCCTCGGCCTCCGGCCGCCAGGCCCGTGGGTATACCTGTTGTCTCGGGCCCCTTCTTGGCTACCTCCGCCCAGCCCATGGGTAGACCTGTTGTCTTGGGCCCCGTTTTGGCTTACGTCTGCCCACTCCCGTGGGTAGACCTGTTGCCTTGGTTGGCCTTGGCCTCTGGCCGACCGGCCCATGGGTAGACCTGTTGTCCTGGCCGGCCTTAGACTCCAGACGCCCGGCCCGTGTGTAGACCTGTTGTCTCTGGCCGGCCTTGGCCTCCAGCCGACCGGCCCTTGGGTAGTCCTGTTGTCCATGTCGTCCTTGGCCTCCGCCCGCCAGGCCCTGTGGGTAGACCTGTGTCCCTGGCAGGCCTTGGCCTCCAGGCACCGGGGCCCTGGGTTGACCTGCTGTCTCGGCCCTGTCTTGGCTTACCTCTGCTCGGCCCTTGGGTAGACCTGTTGCCATGGCCTTCCATAGCCTCCGGCCGACCGGCCTCGTGGGTAAACCTGTTGTTCTGGCCGGCCTTAGCCTCTGGCCGCATAACGCCTGGGTAGACCTGTTGTCCTGGCCGGCCTCGGCCTCCAGGCGCCAGGCCCGTGGGTAGACCTGTTGTCCTGGCTGGCCTTAGCCTCCGGCCGCCAGGTTCCATGGGTAGACCTGTTGCACTGGCCGGCCTCGGCCTTCATGCACCGGGCCCCTGGGTAGATCTGTTGTCCCCGGCCGGCCTCGGCCTCGGCCTGCCCGGCTTGTGGGTAGCCCTGTTGTCTTGGCCCCGTCTTGGCTTACGTCCGCCCGGCCCTTGGGTAGACCTGTTGCCCTGGCCGGCATTGCCATCCGGTTGACCGGCCCGTGGGTAGACCTGTTGTCCTTGCCGGCCTTAGCCTCCGGCCACCCGGCCTGTGGGTAGACCTGTTGCCCTGGCCGTCCTTAGCCTCCAGGCGCCCGGCTCCAGGGTAGACCTGTTGTCCGTGCAGGCCTCAGCCTCCAGGCGCCCAGTTCGGGGTAGACCTGTTTCCCTGGACAGCCTCGGACTCCAGACGCCAAGGCCCTGGGTAGACCTGTTGTCTTGGCCCCGGGTTGGCTTTCCTCTGCCCGGCCCATGGGTCGACCTGCTGCCCTGGCCGGCCTCGGCCTGCGGCCGACAGGCCCGATGGTAGACCTGTTGGCCTGGCCGGCCTCGGCCTCCGCCTGCCTGGCTTGTGGGTAGACCTGTTGTCCTGGCCGGCCCTAGCCTCCGGTTGCCCCGTCCCTGGGTAGACCTGTGGCCCTGGCCGGACTCGGCCTCCAGGCACCCGGTCTCTGGGTAGACAGGTTGCCCTTGCTGGCCTTAGCCTCCGGCGGCCCGGCCCATGGGTAGACCTGGTGTCCTGGCCGGCCTAAGCCCCAGGGGCCGGGCGGCCGGAAGCTAAGGCCGGCCAGCACAGCAGGTCTACCCACAGGCCGGTCGGCCAGAGTCTAAGGCCGGCATGGGCAACAAGTCTCCCCACGGTCCCGGCGCCTGGAGGCCGAGGCCCGCCGGGGACAACAGGTCAACGAAGGGTCCAGGCGCCTGGAGGCCGAATCCGGCCAGGACAACAGGTCTACCCAGGGGCACAGCGCCTGAAGGCCGAGGCTGGCCAGGGCAACAGGTCTACCCACGGAACCGGGCAGCCGGAGGCTAAGGCCGTCCAGGACAACAGGTCGACCCACGAGCCAGGCGGAAGTAAGCGAAGACAGGGCCGAGAAAACAGGTCTACCCAGGGCCCCGGCACCTGGAGGCCGCAGTCTGCCAGGGACACAGGTCTACCCGGCGGGCCAGGCGGCCGGAAGCTAAGGCCGGCCAGGACAACCGGTCTACCCATGGGCCGGTCGGCCGGAGGTCAAGGCCGGCCAGGGCAGCAGGTCTACCCGCGGGCCAGTCATAGGTAAGCCAAGACGGGGCCGAGACGACAGGTCTACCCACAAGCCGGGCAGGCAGAGGCCGAGGTCGGAGGGGGACAACAGGTCTACCCAGGGGCCCGGCGCCTGGCGGACAAGGCCAGCCTTAGCCTCCGGCCAACCAGCTCCGTTGGTAGACCTGTTGCCCTGGCTTGCCTCGGCCGTCAGGCGCCGGGCCCCTGGGTACACCTGTTGTCCTCACCGGCCTCGGCCTCCGGCCGCCAGGCCCGTGGGTATACCTGTTGTCTCGGGCCCCTTCTTGGCTACCTCCGCCCAGCCCATGGGTAGACCTGTTGTCTTGGGCCCCGTTTTGGCTTACGTCTGCCCACTCCCGTGGGTAGACCTGTTGCCTTGGTTGGCCTTGGCCTCTGGCCGACCGGCCCATGGGTAGACCTGTTGTCCTGGCCGGCCTTAGACTCCAGACGCCCGGCCCGTGTGTAGACCTGTTGTCTCTGGCCGGCCTTGGCCTCCAGCCGACCGGCCCTTGGGTAGTCCTGTTGTCCATGTCGTCCTTGGCCTCCGCCCGCCAGGCCCTGTGGGTAGACCTGTGTCCCTGGCAGGCCTTGGCCTCCAGGCACCGGGGCCCTGGGTTGACCTGCTGTCTCGGCCCTGTCTTGGCTTACCTCTGCTCGGCCCTTGGGTAGACCTGTTGCCATGGCCTTCCATAGCCTCCGGCCGACCGGCCTCGTGGGTAAACCTGTTGTTCTGGCCGGCCTTAGCCTCTGGCCGCATAACGCCTGGGTAGACCTGTTGTCCTGGCCGGCCTCGGCCTCCAGGCGCCAGGCCCGTGGGTAGACCTGTTGTCCTGGCTGGCCTTAGCCTCCGGCCGCCAGGTTCCATGGGTAGACCTGTTGCACTGGCCGGCCTCGGCCTTCATGCACCGGGCCCCTGGGTAGATCTGTTGTCCCCGGCCGGCCTCGGCCTCGGCCTGCCCGGCTTGTGGGTAGCCCTGTTGTCTTGGCCCCGTCTTGGCTTACGTCCGCCCGGCCCTTGGGTAGACCTGTTGCCCTGGCCGGCATTGCCATCCGGTTGACCGGCCCGTGGGTAGACCTGTTGTCCTTGCCGGCCTTAGCCTCCGGCCACCCAGACCGTGGGTAGACCTGTTGCCCTGGCCGTCCTTAGCCTCCAGGCGCCCGGCTCCAGGGTAGACCTGTTGTCCGTGCAGGCCTCAGCCTCCAGGCGCCCAGTTCGGGGTAGACCTGTTTCCCTGGACAGCCTCGGACTCCAGACGCCAAGGCCCTGGGTAGACCTGTTGTCTTGGCCCCGGGTTGGCTTTCCTCTGCCCGGCCCATGGGTCGACCTGCTGCCCTGGCCGGCCTCGGCCTGCGGCCGACAGGCCCGATGGTAGACCTGTTGGCCTGGCCGGCCTCGGCCTCCGCCTGCCTGGCTTGTGGGTAGACCTGTTGTCCTGGCCGGCCCTAGCCTCCGGTTGCCCCGTCCCTGGGTAGACCTGTGGCCCTGGCCGGACTCGGCCTCCAGGCACCCGGTCTCTGGGTAGACAGGTTGCCCTTGCTGGCCTTAGCCTCCGGCGGCCCAGCCCATGGGTAGACCTGGTGTCCTGGCCGGCCTAAGCCCCAGGGGCCGGGCGGCCGGAAGCTAAGGCCGGCCAGCACAGCAGGTCTACCCACAGGCCGGTCGGCCAGAGTCTAAGGCCGGCATGGGCAACAAGTCTCCCCACGGTCCCGGCGCCTGGAGGCCGAGGCCCGCCGGGGACAACAGGTCAACGAAGGGTCCAGGCGCCTGGAGGCCGAATCCGGCCAGGACAACAGGTCTACCCAGGGGCACAGCGCCTGAAGGCCGAGGCTGGCCAGGGCAACAGGTCTACCCACGGAACCGGGCAGCCGGAGGCTAAGGCCGTCCAGGACAACAGGTCGACCCACGAGCCAGGCGGAAGTAAGCGAAGACAGGGCCGAGAAAACAGGTCTACCCAGGGCCCCGGCACCTGGAGGCCGCAGTCTGCCAGGGACACAGGTCTACCCAGTGGGCCAGGCGGCCGGAAGCTAAGGCCGGCCAGGACAACCGGTCTACCCATGGGCCGGTCGGCCGGAGGCCAAGGCCGGCCAGGACAACAGGTCTACCCACAAGCCAGGCAGGCAGAGGCCGTGGCCGGCCAGGCCAACAGGTCTACCAATGGGCCTGTCGGCCGCAGGCCGAGGCCGGCCAGGGCAGCAGGTCTACCCACGGGCCAGTCGTAGGTAAGCCAAGACGGGGCCGAGACGACAGGTCTACCCACAAGCCGGGCAGGCAGAGGCCGAGGCCGGAGGGGGACAACAGGTCTACCCAGGGGCCCGGCGCCTGGCGGACAAGGCCAGCCTTAGCCTCCGGCCAACCAGCTCCGTTGGTAGACCTGTTGCCCTGGCTTGCCTCGGCCGTCAGGCGCCGGGCCCCTGGGTACAACTGTTGTCCTCACCGGCCTCGGCCTCCGGCCGCCAGGCCCGTGGGTATACCTGTTGTCTCGGGCCCCTTCTTGGCTACCTCCGCCCAGCCCATGGGTAGACCTGTTGTCTTGGGCCCCGTTTTGGCTTACGTCTGCCCACTCCCGTGGGTAGACCTGTTGCCTTGGTTGGCCTTGGCCGCTGGCCGACCGGCCCATGGGTAGACCTGTTGTCCTGGCCGGCCTTAGCCTCCAGCCGCCCGGCCCGTGGGTAGACCTGTTGTCCTGGCCGGCCTTGGCCTCCGGCCACCCGGCCCGTGGGTAGACCTGTTGCCCTGGCCGTCCTTAGCCTCCAGACGCCCGGCTCCAGGGTAGACCTGTTGTCCGTGCAGGCCTCAGCCTCCAGGCGCCCAGTTCGGGGTAGACCTGTTTCCCTGGACAGCCTCGGACTCCAGACGCCAAGGCCCTGGGTAGACCTGTTGTCTTGGCCCCGTGTTGGCTTTCCTCCGCCCGGCCCCTGGATAGACCTGTCTCCCTGGCCGGCCTTAGCCTCCGGACGACCGGCTTATGGGTAGACCTGTTGTCCTGGCCGGTCTTGGCCTCCGGCCGACCGGCCCCTTGGGTAGACCTGTTGTCCATGTCATCCTTGGCCTCCGCCCGCCCGGCTTGGTGGTAGACCTGTCGTCTCAGGCCCGTCTTGGCTTACCTACGCTCGGCCCGTGGGTAGACCTCTTGCCCTGGCCAGCCTCGGCCTTCAGGCGCTGGGCCCGTGGGTAGATTTGTTGTCCCGGCCGGGTTTGGCCTCCAGGCACCGGGACCCTTCGTAGACCTGTTGTCCCCGGCCGGACTCGGCCTCCAGGCGCCGGGTCCCTGGGTAGACCAGTTGCCATGGCCGGCCTCGGCCTCCAGGTGCGGGGGCCCAGGGTAGACCTGCTGTCCTCGGCGGGCCTCGGCCTCCAGACGCCGGGACCGTGGGGAGAGCTGTTGCCCATGCCGGCCTTAGCCTCTGGCCGACTGGCCCATGGGTAGACATGTTGCCCTTGCCGGCCTCAGCCTGCAGGCGCCAAGTCCGTGGGTAGACCTGTTGCCCTGGATGGCCTCGGACTCCAGGCCCCGGGGCCCTGGGTAGACCTGTTGTCTTGGCCCCGTGTTGGCTTTCCTCCGCCCGGCCCCTGGATAGACCTGTCTCCCTGGCCGGCCTTAGCCTCCGGCCGACCGGCTTATGGGTAGACCTGTTGTCCTGGCCGGCCTTGGCCTCCGGCCGACCGGCCCTTGGGTAGACCTGTTGTCCATGTCATCCTTGGCCTCCGCCCGCCCGGCTTGGTGGTAGACCTGTCGTCTCAGGCCCGTCTTGGCTTACCTACGCTCGGCCCGTGGGTAGACCTCTTGCCCTGGCCAGCCTCGGCCTTCAGGCGCTGGGCCCGTGGGTAGATTTGTTGTCCTGGCCGGGTTTGGCCTCCAGGCACCGGGACCCTTCGTAGACCTGTTGTCCCCGGCCGGACTCGGCCTCCAGGCGCCGGGTCCCTGGGTAGACCAGTTGCCATGGCCGGCCTCGGCCTCCAGGTGCGGGGGCCCAGGGTAGACCTGCTGTCCTCGGCGGGCCTCGGCCTCCAGACGCCGGGACCGTGGGGAGAGCTGTTGCCCATGCCGGCCTTAGCCTCTGGCCGACTGGCCCATGGGTAGACATGTTGCCCTTGCCGGCCTCAGCCTGCAGGCGCCAAGTCCGTGGGTAGACCTGTTGCCCTGGATGGCCTCGGACTCCAGGCCCCGGGGCCCTGGGTAGACCTATTGTCTGGGCCTCGTGTTGGCTTTCCTCCGCCTGGCCCCCGGGGAGACCTCTCTCCCTGGCCGGCCTTAGCCTCCGGCCGACCGGCCCATGGGTAGACCTGTTGTCCTGGCCGGCCTTGGCCTCCGGCCGACCGGCCCTTGGGTAGACCTGTTGTCCATGTCGTCCTTGGCCTCCGCCCGCCAGGCCCTGTGGGTAGACCTGTGTCCCTGGCGGGCCTTGGCCTCCAGGCACCGGGGCCCTGGGTTGACCTGTTGTCTCGGCCCTGTCTTGGCTTACCTCTGCTCGGCCCTAGGGTAGACCTGTTGCCATGGCCTTCCTTAGCCTCCGGCCGACCGGCCTGTGGGTAGACCTGTTGCCCTGGCCGTCCTTAGCCTCCAGGCGCCCGGCTCCAGGGTAGACCTGTTGTCCGTGCAGGCCTCAGCCTCCAGGCGCCCAGTTTGGGGTAGACCTGTTTCCCTGGACAGCCTCGGACTCCAGACGCCAAGGCCCTGGGTAGACCTGTTGTCTTGGCCCCGTGTTGGCTTTCCTCCGCCCGGCCCCTGGATAGACCTGTCTCCCTGTCCGGCCTTAGCCTCCGGTCGCCCAGCCCTTGGGTAGACCTGTTGCCATGGCCTTCCTTAGCCTCCGGCCGACCGGCCTCGTGGGTAAACCTGTTGTCCTGGCCGGCCTTAGCCTCCGGCCACCCGGCCTGTGGGTAGACCTGTTGCCCTGGCCGTCCTTAGCCTCCAGGCGCCCGGCTCCAGGGTAGACCTGTTGTCCGTGCAGGCCTCAGCCTCCAGGCGCCCAGTTCGGGGTAGACCTGTTTCCCTGGACAGCCTCGGACTCCAGACGCCAAGGCCCTGGGTAGACCTGTTGTCTTGGCCCCGGGTTGGCTTTCCTCTGCCCGGCCCATGGGTCGACCTGCTGCCCTGGCCGGCCTCGGCCTGCGGGCCGACAGGCCCGATGGTAGACCTGTTGGCCTGGCCGGCCTCGGCCTCCGCCTGCCTGGCTTGTGGGTAGACCTGTTGTCCTGGCCGGCCCCTAGCCTCCGGTTGCCCCGTCCCTGGGTAGACCTGTGGCCCTGGCCGGACTCGGCCTCCAGGCACCCGGTCTCTGGGTAGACAGGTTTGCCCTTGCTGGCCTTAGCCTCCGGCGGCCCGGCCCATGGGTAGACCTGGTGTCCTGGCCGGCCTAAGCCCCAGGGGGCCGGGCGGGCCGGAAGCTAAGGCGGCCAGCACAGCAGGTCTACCCACAGGCCGGTCGGCCAGAGTCTAAGGCCGGGCATGGGCAACAAGTCTCCCCACGGTCCCGGCGCCTGGATTGCCGAGGCCCGCCGGGGACAACAGGTCAACGAAGGGTCCAGGCTCCTGGAGGCGCGAATCCGGCCAGGACAACAGGTCTACCCAGGGGCACAGCGCCTGAAGGCCGAGGCTGGCCAGGGGCAACAGGTCTACCCACGGAACCGGGCAGCCGGAGGCTAAGGCCGTCCAGGACAACAGGTCGACCCACGAGCCAGGCGGAAGTAAGCGAAGACAGGGCCGAGAAAACAGGTCTACCCAGGGCCCCCGGCACCTGGAGGCCGCAGTCTGCCAGGGACACAGGTCTACCCGGCGGGCCAGGCGGCCGGAAGCTAAGGCCGGCCAGGACAACCGGTCTACCCATGGGCCCGGTCGGCCGGAGGTCAAGGCCGGCCAGGGCAGCAGGTCTACCCGCGGGCCAGTCATAGGTAAGCCAAGACGGGGCCGAGACGACAGGTCTACCCACAAGCCGGGCAGGCAGAGGCCGAGGTCGGAGGGGCGACAACAGGTCTACCCAGGGGCCCGGCGCCTGGCGGACAAGGCCAGCCTTAGCCTCCGGCCAACCAGCTCCGTTGGTAGACCTGTTGCCCTGGCTTGCCTCGGCCGTCAGGCGCCGGGCCCCTGGGTACACCTGTTGTCCTCACCGGCCTCGGCCTTCCGGCCGCCAGGCCCGTGGGTATACCTGTTGTCTCGGGCCCCTTCTTGGCTACCTCCGCCCAGCCCATGGGTAGACCTGTTGTCTTGGCCCCGTTTTTGGCTTACGTCTGCCACTCCCGTGGGTAGACCCTGTTGCCTTGGTTGGCCTTGGCCTCTGGCCGACCGGCCCATGGGTAGACCTGTTGTCCTGGCCGGCCTTAGACTCCAGACGCCCGGCCCGTGTGTAGACCTGTTGTCTCTGGCCGGCCTTGGCCTCCAGCCGACCGGCCCTTGGGTAGTCCTGTTGTCCATGTCGTCCTTGGCCTCCGCCCGCCAGGCCCTGTGGGTAGACCTGTGTCCCTGGCAGGCCTTGGCCTCCAGGCACCGGGGCCCTGGGTTGACCTGCTGTCTCGGCCCTGTCTTGGCTTACCTCTGCTCGGCCCTTGGGTAGACCTGTTGCCATGGCCTTCCATAGCCTCCGGCCGACCGGCCTCGTGGGTAAACCTGTTGTTCTGGCCGGCCTTAGCCTCTGGCCGCATAACGCCTGGGTAGACCTGTTGTCCTGGCCGGCCTCGGCCTCCAGGCGCCAGGCCCGTGGGTAGACCTGTTGTCCTGGCTGGCCTTAGCCTCCGGCCCGCCAGGTTCCATGGGTAGACCTGTTGCACTGGCCGGCCTCGGCCTTCATGCACCGGGCCCCTGGGTAGATCTGTTGTCCCCGGCCGGCCTCGGCCTCGGCCTGCCCGGCTTGTGGGTAGCCTGTTGTCTTGGCCCCGTCTTGGCTTACGTCCGCCCGGCCCTTGGGTAGACCTGTTGCCCTGGCCCGGCATTGCCATCCGGTTGACCGGCCCGTGGGTAGACCTGTTGTCCTTGCCGGCCTTAGCCTCCGGCCACCCAGACCGTGGGTAGACCTGTTGCCCTGGCCGTCCTTAGCCTCCAGGCGCCCGGCTCCAGGGTAGACCTGTTGTCCGTGCAGGCCTCAGCCTCCAGGCGCCCAGTTCGGGGGTAGACCTGTTTCCCTGGACAGCCTCGGACTCCAGACGCCAAGGCCCTGGGTAGACCTGTTGTCTTGGCCCCGGGTTGGCTTTCCTCTGCCCGGCCCATGGGTCGACCTGCTGCCCTGGCCGGCCTCGGCCTGCGGCCGACAGGCCCGATGGTAGACCTGTTGGCCTGGCCGGCCTCGGCCTCCGCCTGCCTGGCTTGTGGGTAGACCTGTTGTCCTGGCCGGCCCTAGCCTCCGGTTGCCCCGTCCCTGGGTAGACCTGTGGCCCTGGCCGGACTCGGCCTCCAGGCACCCGGTCTCTGGGTAGACAGGTTGCCCTTGCTGGCCTTAGCCTCCGGCGGCCCAGCCCATGGGTAGACCTGGTGTCCTGGCCGGCCTAAGCCCCAGGGGCCGGGCGGCCGGAAGCTAAGGCCGGCCAGCACAGCAGGTCTACCCACAGGCCGGTCGGCCAGAGTCTAAGGCCGGCATGGGCAACAAGTCTCCCCACGGTCCCGGCGCCTGGAGGCCGAGGCCCGCCGGGGACAACAGGTCAACGAAGGGTCCAGCGCCTGGAGGCCGAATCCGGCCAGGACAACAGGTCTACCCAGGGGCACAGCGCCTGAAGGCCGAGGCTGGCCAGGGCAACAGGTCTACCCACGGAACCGGGCAGCCGGAGGCTAAGGCCGTCCAGGACAACAGGTCGACCTCACGAGCCAGGCGGAAGTAAGCGAAGACAGGGCCGAGGAAACAGGTCTACCCAGGGCCCCGGCACCTGGAGGCCGCAGTCTGCCAGGGACACAGGTCTTACCCAGTGGGCCAGGCGGCCGGAAGCTAAGGCCGGCCAGGACAACCGGTCTACCCATGGGCCGGTCGGCCGGAGGCCAAGGCCGGCCAGGACAACAGGTCTACCCACAAGCCAGGCAGGCAGAGGCCGTGGCCGGCCAGGCCAACAGGTCTACCAATGGGCCTGTCCGGCCGCAGGCCGAGGCCGGCCAGGGCAGCAGGTCTACCCACGGGCCAGTCGTAGGTAAGCCAAGACGGGGCCGAGACGACAGGTCTACCCACAAGCCGGGCAGGCAGAGGCCGAGGCCGGAGAGGGGACAACAGGTCTACCCAGGGGCCCGGCGCCTGGCGGACAAGGCCAGCCTTAGCCTCCGGCCAACCAGCTCCGTTGGTAGACCTGTTGCCCTGGCTTGCCTCGGCCGTCAGGCGCCGGGCCCCTGGGTAACAACTGTTGTCCTCACCGGCCTCGGCCTCCGGCCGCCAGGCCCGTGGGTATACCTGTTGTCTCGGGCCCCTTCTTGGCTACCTCCGCCCAGCCCATGGGTAGACCTGTTGTCTTGGGCCCCGTTTTGGCTTACGTCTGCCCACTCCCGTGGGTAGACCTGTTGCCTTGGTTGGCCTTGGCCGCTGGCCGACCCGGCCCAATGGGTAGACCTGTTGTCCTGGCCGGCCTTAGCCTCCAGCCGCCCGGCCCGTGGGTAGACCTGTTGTCCTGGCCGGCCTTGGCCTCCGGCCACCCGGCCCGTGGGTAGACCTGTTGCCCTGGCCGTCCTTAGCCTCCAGACGCCCGGCTCCAGGGTAGACCTGTTGTCCGTGCAGGCCTCAGCCTCCAGGCGCCCAGTTCGGGGTAGACCTGTTTCCCTGGACAGCCTCGGACTCCAGACGCCAAGGCCCTGGGTAGACCTGTTGTCCTTGGCCCCGTGTTGGCTTTCCTCCTCGCCCGGCCCCTGGATAGACCTGTCTCCCTGGCCGGCCTTAGCCTCCGGACGACCGGCTTATGGGTAGACCTGTTGTCCTGGCCGGCCTTGGCCTCCGGCCGACCGGGCCCTTGGGTAGACCTGTTGTCCATGTCATCCTTGGCCTCACGCGCCCGCCCGGCTTGGTGGTAGACCTGTCGTCTCAGGCCCGTCTTGGCTTACCTACGCTCGGCCCGTGGGTAGACCTCTTGCCCTGGCCAGCCTCGGCCTTCAGGCGCTGGGCCCGTGGGTAGATTTGTTGTCCCGGCCGGGTTTGGCCTCCAGGCACCGGACCCTTCGTAGACCTGTTGTCCCCGGCCGGACTCGGCCTCCAGGCGCCGGGTCCCTGGGTAGACCAGTTGCCATGGCCGGCCTCGGCCTCCAGGTGCGGGGGCCCAGGGTAGACCTGCTGTCCTCGGCGGGCCTCGGCCTCCAGACGCCGGGACCGTGGGGAGAGCTGTTGCCCATGGCCGGCCTTAGCCTCTGGCCGACTGGCCCATGGGTAGACATGTTGCCCTTGCCGGCCCTCAGCCTGCAGGCGCCAAGTCCGTGGGTAGACCTGTTGCCCTGGATGGCCTCGGACTCCAGGCCCCGGGGCCCTGGGCTAGACCTATTGTCTGGGCCTCGTGTTGGCTTTCCTCCGCCTGGCCCCCGGGGAGACCTGTCTCCCTGGCCGGCCCTTAGCCTTCCGGCCGACCGGCCCATGGGTAGACCTGTTGTCCTGGCCGGCCTTGGCCTCCGGCCGACCGGCCCTTGGGGTAGACCTGTTGTCCATGTCGTCCTTGGCCTCCGCCCGCCAGGCCCTGTGGGTAGACCTGTGTCCCTGGCAGGCCTTGGCCTCCAGGCACCGGGGCCCTGGGTTGACCTGTTGTCTCGGCCCTGTCTTGGCTTACCTCTGCTCGGCCCTTGGGTAGACCTGTTGCCATGGCCTTCCTTAGCCTCCGGCCGACCGGCCTTGTGGGTAAACCTGTTGTCCTGGCCGGCCTTAGCCTCCGGCCACCCGGCCCGTGGGTAGACCTGTTGCCCTGGCCGTCCTTAGCCTCCAGGCGCCCGGCTCCAGGGTAGACCTGTTGTCCGTGCAGGCCTCAGCCTCCAGGCGCCCCAGTTCGGGGTAGACCTGTTTCCCTGGACAGCCTCGGACCTCCAGACGCCAAGGCCCTGGGTAGACCTGTTTGTCTTGGCCCCGTGTTGGCTTTCCTCCGCCCGGCCCCTGGATAGACCTGTCTCCCTGTCCGGCCTTAGCCTCCGGTCGCCCAGCCCTTGGGTAGACCTGTTGCCATGGCCTTCCTTAGCCTCCGGCCGACGGCCTCGTGGGTAAACCTGTTGTCCTGGCCCAGCCTTAGCCTCCGGCCACCCGGGCCTGTGGGTAGACCTGTTGCCCTGGCCGTCCTTAGCCTCCAGGCGCCCGGCTCCAGGGTAGACCTGTTGTCCGTGCAGGCCTCAGCCTCCAGGCGCCCAGTTCGGGGGTAGACCTGTTTCCCTGGACAGCCTCGGACTCCAGACGCCAAGGCCCTGGGTAGACCAGTTGTCGTTGGACCCCGGGTTGGCTTTCCTCTGCCCGGCCCACGGGTCGACCTGCTGCCCTGGCCGGTCCTCTGGCCTGCGGCCGACAGGCCCGATGGTAGACCCTGTTGGCCTGGCCGGCCTCGGCCTCCCGCCTGCCTGGCTTGTGGGTAGACCTGTTGTCCTGGCCGGCCCTAGCCTCCGGTTGCCCCGTCCCTGGGTAGACCTGTGGCCCTGGCCGGACTCGGCCTCCAGGCACCCGGTCTCTGGGTAGACAGGTTGCCCTTGCTGGCCTTAGCCTCCGGCGGCCCAGCCCATGGGTAGACCTGGTGTCCTGGCCGGCCTAAGCCCCAGGGGCCGGGGCGGCCGGAAGCTAAGGCCGGCCAGCACAGCAGGTCTACCCACAGGCCCGGTCGGCCCAGAGTCTAAGGCCGGCATGGGCAACAAGTCTCCCACGGTCCCGGCGCCTGGAGGCCGAGGCCCGCCGGGGACAACAGGTCAACGAAGGGTCCAGGCGCCTGGAGGCCGAATCCGGCCAGGACAACAGGGTCTACCCAGGGGCACAGGCGCCTGAAGGCCGAGGCTGGCCAGGGCAACAGGTCTACCCACGGAACCGGGCAGCCGGAGGCTAAGGCCGTCCAGGACAACAGGTCGACCCACGAGCCAGGCGGAAGTAAGCGAAGACAGGGCCGAGGAAACAGGTCTACCCAGGGCCCCGGCACCTGGAGGCCGCAGTCTGCCAGGGACACAGGTCTACCCAGTGGGCCAGGCGGCCGGAAGCTAAGGCCGGCCAGGACAACCGGTCTACCCATGGGCCGGTCGGCCGGAGGCCAAGGCCGGCCAGGACAACAGGTCTACCCACAAGCCAGGCAGGCAGAGGCCGTGGCCGGCCAGGCCAACAGGTCTACCAATGGGCCTGTCGGCCGCAGGCCGAGGCCGGCCAGGGCAGCAGGGTCTACCCACGGGCCAGTCGTAGGTAAGCCAAGACGGGGCCGAGACGACAGGTCTACCCACAAGCCGGGCAGGCAGAGGCCGAGGCCGGAGGGGGACAACAGGTCTACCCAGGGGCCCGGCGCCTGGCGGACAAGGCCAGCCTTAGCCTCCGGCCAACCAGCTCCGTTGGTAGACCTGTTGCCCTGGCTTGCCTCGGCCGTCAGGCGCCGGGCCCCTGGGTACAACTGTTGTCCTCACCGGCCTCGGCCTCCGGCCGCCAGGCCCGTGGGTATACCTGTTGTCTCGGGCCCCTTCTTGGCTACCTCCGCCCAGCCCATGGGTAGACCTGTTGTCTTGGGCCCCGTTTTGGCTTACGTCTGCCCGACTCCCGTGGGTAGACCTGTTGCCTTGGTTGGCCTTGGCCGCTGGCCGACCGGCCCATGGGTAGCACCTGTTGTCCTGGCCGGCCTTAGCCTCCAGCCGCCCGGCCCGTGGGTAGACCTGTTGTCCTGGCCGGGCCTTGGCCTCGGCCACCCCGGCCCCGTGGGTAGACCTGTTGCCCTGGCCGTCCTATGCCCTCCAGACACCCGGCTCCAGGGTAGACCTGTTGTCCGTGCAGGCCTCAGCCTCCAGGCGCCCAGTTCGGGGTAGACCTGTTTCCCTGGACAGCCTCGGACTTCCAGACGCCAAGGCCCTGGGTAGACCTGTTGTCTTGGCCCCGTGTTGGCTTTCCTCCGCCCGGCCCCTGGATAGACCTGTCTCCCTGGCCGGCCTTAGCCTCCGGACGACCGGCTTATGGGTAGACCTGTTGTCCTGGCCGGGCCTTGGCCTCCGGCCGACCGGCCCTTGGGTAGACCTGTTGTCCATGTCATCCTTGGCCTCCGCCCGCCCGGCTTGGTGGTAGACCTGTCGTCTCAGGCCCGTCTTGGCTTACCTACGCTCGGCCCGTGGGTAGACCTCTTGCCCTGGCCAGCCTCGGCCTTCAGGCGCTGGGCCCGTGGGTAGATTTGTTGTCCCGGCCGGGTTTGGCCTCCAGGCACCGGGACCCTTCGTAGACCTGTTGTCCCCGGCCGGACTCGGCCTCCAGGCGCCGGGTCCCTGGGTAGACCAGTTGCCATGGCCGGCCTCGGCCTCCAGGTGCGGGGGCCCAGGGTAGACCTGCTGTCCTCAGGCGGGCCTCGGCCTCCAGACGCCGGGACCGTGGGGAGAGCTGTTGCCCATGCCGGCCTTAGCCTCTGGCCGACTGGCCCATGGGTAGACATGTTGCCCTTGCCGGCCTCAGCCTGCAGGCGCCAAGGTCCGTGGGTAGACCTGTTGCCCTGGATGGCCTCGGACTCCAGGCCCCGGGGCCCTGGGTAGACCTATTGTCTGGGCCTCGTGTTGGCTTTCCTCCGCCTGGCCCCCGGGGAGACCTGTCTCCCTGGCCGGCCTTAGCCTCCGGCCGACCGGGCCCATGGGTAGACCTGTTGTCCTGGCCGGCCTTGGCCTCCGGCCGACCGGCCCTTGGGTAGTACCTGTTGTCCATGTCGTCCTTGGCCTCCGCCCGCCAGGCCCTGTGGGTAGACCTGTGTCCCTGGCAGGCCTTGGCCTCCAGGCACCGGGGCCCTGGGTTTGACCTGTTGTCTCGGCCCTGTCTTGGCTTACCTCTGCTCGGCCCTTGGGTAGACCTGTTGCCATGGCCTTCCTTAGCCTCCGGCCGACCGGCCTTGTGGGTAAACCTGTTGTCCTGGCCGGCCTTAGCCTCCGGCCACCCGGCCCGTGGGTAGACCTGTTTGCCCTGGCCGTCCTTAGCCTCCAGGCGCCCGGCTCCAGGGTAGACCTGTTGTCCGTGCAGGCCTCAGCCTCCAGGCGCCCAGTTCGGGGTAGACCTGTTTCCCTGGACAGCCTCGGACTCCAGACGCCAAGGCCCTGGGTAGACCTGTTGTCTTGGCCCCGTGTTGGCTTTCCTCCGCCCGCGGCCCCTGGATAGACCTGTCTCCCTGGCCGGCCTTAGCCTCCGGTCGCCCAGCCCTTGGGTAGACCTGTTGCCATGGCCTTCCTTAGCCTCCGGCCGACCGGCCTCGTGGGGTAAACCTGTTGTCCTGGCCAGCCTTAGCCTCCGGCCACCCGGCCTGTGGGTAGACCTGTTGCCCTGGCCGTCCTTAGCCTCCAGGCGCCCCCCTGGCTCCAGGGTAGACCTGTTGTCCGTTGCAGGCCTCAGCCTCCAGGCGCCCAGTTCGGGGTAGACCTGTTTCCCTGGACAGCCTCGGACTCCAGACGCCAAGGGCCCTGGGTAGACCAGTTGTCTTGGCCCCGGGTTGGCTTTCCTCTGCCCGGCCCACGGGTCGACCTGCTGCCCTGGGCCGGCCTCGGCCTGCGGCCGACAGGCCCGATGGTAGACCTGTTGGCCTGGCCGGCCTCGGCCTCCGCCTGCCTGGCTTGTGGGTAGACCTGTTGTCCTGGCCGGCCCTAGCCTCCGGTTGCCCCGTCCCTGGGTAGACCTGTGGCCCTGGCCGGACTCGACCTCCAGGCACCCGGTCTCTGGGTAGACAGGTTGCCCTTGCTGGCCTTAGCCTCCGGCGGCCCAGCCCATGGGTAGACCTGGTGTCCTGGCCGGCCTAAGCCCCAGGGGCCGGGCGGGCCGGAAGCTAAGGTCCGGCCAGCACAGCAGGTCTACCCACGAGGCCGGTCGGCCAGAGTCTAAGGCCGGCATGGGCAACAAGTCTCCCCACGGTCCCGGCGCCTGGAGGCCGAGGCCCGCCGGGGACAACAGGTCAACGAAGGGTCCAGGCGCCTGGAGGCCGAATCCGGCCAGGACAACAGGTCTACCCAGGGGCACAAGCGCCTGAAGGCCGAGGCTGGCCAGGGGCAACAGGTCTACCCACGGAACCGGCAGCCGGAGGCTAAGGCCGTCCAGGACAAAAGGTCGACCCACGAGCCAGGCGGAAGTAAGCGAAGACAGGCCGAGAAAACAGGTCTACCAGGGCCCCCGGCACCTGGAGGGCCGCAGTCTGCCAGGGACACAGGTCTACCCGGCGGGCCAGGCGGCCGGAAGCTAAGGCCGGCCAGGACAACCGGTCTACCCATGGGCCGGTCGGGCCGGAGGCCAAGGCCGGCCAGGACAACAGGTCTACCCACAAGCCAGGCAGGCAGAGGCCGTGGGCTGGGCCAGGCCAACAGGTCTACCAATTGGGCCTGTCGGCCGCAGGCCGAGGCCGGCCAGGGCAGCAGGTCTACCCACGGGCCAGTCGTAGGTAAGCCAAGACGGGGGCCGAGACGACAGGTCTACCCACAAGCCGGGCAGGCAGAGGCCGAGGCCGTAGGGGGACAACAGGTCTACCCAGGGGCCCGGCGCCTGGCGGACAAGGCCAGCCTTAGCCCTCCGGCCAACCAGCTCCGTTGGTAGACCTGTTGCCCTGGCCGGCCTCGGCCGTCAG